>NC_086320.1:256346003-256648503 GCF_036172605.1 Pelobates fuscus
TCCTTATCCCACCCCCTCCCTCTCATAGTGGTCCTTATCCCCCTTCTCCCTCCCATAGTGTTCCTTATCCCCCCCCCATCCCTCCCATAGTGGTCCATATACCCCCCTCCCTCCCATAGTGGTCCTTATACCCCCCTCCCTCCCATAGTGGTCCTTATACCCCCCTCCCTCCCATAGTGGTCCTTATACCCCCCCTCCCTCCCATAGTGGTCCTTATACCCCCCTCCCTCCAATAGTGGTCCTTATCCCCCCCCTCCCTCCCATAGTGGTCCTTATCCCCCCCTCCCTCCCATAGTGGTCCTTATACCCCCCTCCCTCCCATAGTGGTCCTTAACCCACCCCCTCCCTCCCATAGTGGTCCTTATCCCCCCCTCCCTCCCATAGTGGTCCTTATACCCCCCTCCCTCCCATAGTGGTCCTTATCCCCCCCCCTCCCTCCCATAGTGGTCCTTATACCCCCCCTCCCTCCCATAGTGGTCCTTATCCCACCCCCTCCCATAGTGGTCCTTATACCCCCCCTCCCTCCCATAGTGGTCCTTAACCCACCCCCTCCCTCCCATAGTGGTCCTTATCCCCCCTCCCTCCCATAGTGGTCCTTATACCCCCCTCCCTCCCATAGTGGTCCTTATCCCCCCCTCCCTCCCATAGTGGTCCTTATACCCCCCCTCCCTCCCATAGTGGTCCTTATCCCACCCCCTCCCATAGTGGTCCTTATACCCCCCCTCCCTCCCATAGTGGTCCTTATACCCCCCTCCCTCCAATAGTGGTCCTTACCCCCCCTCCCTCCCATAGTGGTCCTTATCCCCCCTCCCTCCCATAGTGGTCCTTATACCCCCCTCCCTCCCATAGTGGTCCTTAACCCACCCCCTCCCTCCCATAGTGGTCCTTATACCCCCCCCTCCCATAGTGGTCCTTATACCCCTTTTTTTTGTTATTATTAATTTTTTTTTTATTATTATTATTTTTTTATTATTATTTCTTATTTTATTTATATATTTTTTTTTTCGTCCCCCCTCCCTGCTTGATATATGGCAGGGAGGGGGGCTCCTTCCCTGGTGGTCCAGTGGCAGTTCAGTGGGGGGGAGAGGGGGGCTGGCAGAGCTGTACTTACCTTTCCTGCAGCTCCTGTCAGCTCTCTCCTCCTCTGCGCCGTCCATTCTGCTCTTCTGTCAGCTTACACTGTAAGTCTCGCGAGAGCCGCGGCTCTCGCGAGATTTACACTGGGAGCTGACCGAGGTGCTGAACGGACGGCGCGGAGGAGGAGAGAGCTGACAGGAGCTGCAGAACAGGTAAGTTACAGCTCTGCCAGCCCCCCTCTCCCCCAGTCTGTATTATGGCAATGCAAATTGCCATAATACAGACCTTGACTCGAGTATAAGCCGAGTTGGGGTTTTTCAGCCCAAAAAATGGGCTGAAAAACTCGGCTTATACTCGAGTATATACGGTATTTCTTATATCGGTATTGCTTTCCATTTTAGATTAGATATGTATCTAATTCACGGCCTCCCTTCCTGAAGATTACATTCAATATTCTGCTGTTTGATCCATTGGGACCTGGTGTTTGGCAATCCATTTAATGTATGTCAGGGATGGCATGCTCTTGGTACTTAGGGGGTTAAAGATCATAATTTCCCAGGATGGCCAAAACATAGATTCACATGTGTCGTACAACTCCTACAATGCTTTGCCAGCTGAGGATCTACCATTTGCCCATCCTTGCAGGGTTGTATTTAGCACTGAGCAGCTGTTAGTGTGTTTGAATGTAAGCATGTGTTTGTATGATGTATGTGTGTGTGAGAATGTAAGGGTGAATATGTGGTTAGTGTTGTGTGTTGTGTGTTTCTATGTACTGTTGTAAAAGTTTAGTAAAAGATATGCAGACTCTTTACATTTTTGATTCTCTTTCTGCAGCCCCAGCAACACCTCATCTAACTCTTACTCACAGCCTTAATGAAAAAAAAATGGTTTTGTTTCAATCAAATGTTAACTTGCTTTAGAAGCGTGTATCTCCTGCTCTGTAAACTGAACTTAAATCATACACAGGAGGCTCCTGCAGGCTCTAGAAAACTATTAACATAGTTGAAGATAAGAAATTCTAAATTAAACATAATGTGCTTTAAGGAAGTTTAAACATTAGATGTCAGTTTACAGGAAGTAAAGGAGGGAATCCTATGCAGGTCACATGCAGGGAAGTCTGGCTTAGGGCCCTTACAAACACTTTTTCTGTTGCTGTGGTTTTTGAGTTTTGTTTTTTAAGTTAAAGGGACTTTATAGGTACTTTTATGTTTATATTATATTCTGTGATTTTTGGCTTCCTAAAATTATTTGGGGCTCCCTACATTTTGTGTCCAAACAAAATGGTTTTTAGCCCAAAGACATTTTTTTCATCATGAACTTCTTTGGATCCAAAACCTTTTTTGTTTTCAACTGAATTGATTTGGCTGAACTAAAATGTTTCTAGTCTAGTAAATAATCCTACAAAATACACAATATCCTTATTGCAGAAAAATGTGTTCTGGTTATGACAAATGTTTTAATTTAATATGTAATATTAAAAATGAAAAAACAAAACAAAAAACATGCATATCATCAAGTGAAACAATGTTTGTGCAGGTCAAGCTACATCATTAAACCTGGCCTCTAAAGAAAAAAAAAAAAAAACTTGGCAACATATGTGCCATTAAGTAAACATATTTAAATACATATGTATATCTTCTCTGTCAAAATCATTTGCTCGGAGTTGCTATGGTAACCATGTAGTTAATTAATTCTGAGATGTCAGTCGGTTGGACATGCTGAAGTAAAGCTATAAATACTTTTTGATTTCAATATTTATTTAGCTTTAAAAGAATTTTAATTGGATAACATCAACAAGTGTAACAAACAACTTTGTTGATTTAGGTATTTTCACATAAAATATTTAACAAAACATTTTTGTCAGCCTCGCACTAAATACACTGCTGGTTGAGACGTCAAGCTTGATAAAGACCTGGTAGGGTCAAAGCATTGCTGCTTTTGCCTTAGTAAAGCTGCTATTTCTGTTATCCCAGAGTGCCTGAACCAGTATTTATTCTGCATATCTTGAAAGGGAGGCCTGGTTAGCCCTGGCTTCGGGGCACCTGGGTTATTTGGTGCGTGCGGTATCCAGTACTTCTCCACTACAGTTTTTTGTCATTTTGATATAGTACAAAGCAAAAGTTGGCATTGGTACAATACCTCCATTTTTTTTTTTTTCTTTACAAACAATTTCCTGTCAAGTATATGCATCCATTTCATAAAACTGTTCTAAGGGGATAGATTTGAGAGCTCTGAGCTAAACTGATATTAGACACCCTATCTAAAGTATTTTTGACCGCAACAGGTGCGTTTTTATGGGACCCCCTGGCCAGCTAAGATGCTATTGGATTCAATACTAAGGAGCTGTCACGGCCTGTGGCTCGCGGCCGCACCCGATCGGTGCGACCACACAAAGGAATTACCTTCAAATTGTTTGACAAAAACAATGGAGGATCCCAGCACCCAAAGTTCTGTATGACACATTTTCACTTTGCCATGATTTGTCTAAAATATTTGTAGAAGTATGCAGGCTGTAGCTCTCGTGCATTGTTATCAAACCGTACTACTATTTCAAAATAATAAAGACTACGGGCCCATGTCAATATGGTAGGGGTAGAAGACAAAGCTCGGTATTGCTTACCATTCAAATATGTTGGATGAATAATGAGAAAATTAAACTTACTTAATAAAGTACCCCAAACCTACATTTGGATGGTGGGAATCCTCCACTTAAAAATCAGGACAACAAAACTTGTTACTTCAATAAGCTGCAGTGTTGGAGTGTTGAATGCCAGAAATGGTGTAGATGAATGCATGTATGTAGGCTCTTTCCTAACTGAGGCCCTGTCAAGTATATGCATCCATTTCTTAAAACTGTTCTAAGGGGACATCTATAGATTTGAGAGCTCTGAGTTAAACTGATATTAAACACCCTATCTAAAGTATTTTTGACCACAACAGGTGCATTTTTAGGGGACTTCCTGGCTAGCTAAGATGCTATTGGATTCAACACTTAGGAGCTGTCACGGCCTGTGGCTCGCGGCCGCACGTGGTCGCACCCGATCAGTGCGACCACACAAAGGAATTACCTGTGCAGCAGTAAGCTGGGAGCTGACTGTCACAGGTGGCGGTACGGAGACCAGGACCCCTGAGTGTTTGATGATGAAGGAAGTCTCAGCGTGGTAATGGACTATCAGGGCCTGGTGCAGGGTAACCACATGCCCCCTGGTGTTGAGCACCAGTGTTTGTGTGGCCACATACCAGGACCCTGATGCAGTTTCTGTGGATCCCAGGTGCCAGATGACAAGAAGCAGACCTCACAGGAACTGGATAGGGAGGCTCTGCAGCAGACATGTATCCAGTACAGAAACAAGGAAAGACTAGGATAGGCACCTAACAAGAAGACAAGACTAGAAGAACCCGGCAGAGTCGCGGTAATCAAGATGAACATTCTTCCGCGGATTCTGTACCTAATGCAGACCATACCTCTTGCTCTACCGCTGGTCTTCTTTTCTACCCTGAAGACGGCAGTGCTCAAGTATGCCTGGAGAGGCGGTCGATCTCAGATCCGACACGAAATCATCTGTCGACCTAGAACCCAGGGTGGGTTGGCATTGCCCGACTTCAGGAAATACTACCAAGCCGCGATAATGCAACGCGTCCTAGACTGGCATGTAACACCCTCCACCAAGCAATGGGTGGCACTTGATAAAGGTCTTATAGGCCCGACATTGGAGGAACACATATGGGGCTCTCCGGGGCGATCACCAATCCGCCACCCGGTCGAGGGACTAACCTTCCAGACTCTGGTGGGATGGAGATCTGTGAGACAGTTGGATCACATATCCCCATCCCCGAGCCCGATGCTCCCGATCTCGCATAATGAGGCCATAGGTGGGGGACTTCCCCCCGTAGCCTGGCCCTTGCAGGACATAGGGACGTATATATACCTATCCACAGAGCTCTCGAGGGCGGGAGGCTGCGGACCTTGCCTTCGATGCTGGGCGACAGACCACGAACGCCTCTCATCTGCTTCCGATACTTCCAATTACAGCACTTCTACGAAACACTGCCTCATAAAGACAAGCTGCACAGACCCCTCACATGGTTCGAGAACCTCTGCGACCAGGGCACGGCTGTGGAGCATGCTATATCGGTCCTATATACACACCTCCAGACCAGTCAAGTGACGGCGCCACAGACGTTCAAGAGACAATGGGAAGAACAACTTGGAACATCTCTCACGGTACAACAATGGGAAACAGCATTATTATGGCAACATAAGAGCTCCATGAGTTCTTATTACCAAGAGATGAATTATAAACTCATCTCCCATTGGTATAGGACGCCGACCTTATTGCACCGCATATTCCCCTCCATACCTTCTGTGTGCTGGAGATGTCAGGAGGCGAGCGGAACGGTGCTACACATCTGGTGGGATTGCACGGCTATAACCCCATACTGGGAGATGATCAGGGAAACAATCGTACTGATCCTGGGGGACGTCCCGGACTGGTCCGCGGAACTCGTCCTGCTGCATATCACGTCGTCCTCTATTTCATCGTACAAGAAATCGATTTTGCGGCACTTACTCAACGCCGCCAAAGCCAACGTTCCAGCTCACTGGAAAAAACCTGATACGCCTTCCAAATCCGAATGGATTCTTAGGGTGGAGGAGATCCAAGGTGCTGAAGCAGCCTACTCTGTCCTAACCTGCAGGGAAACGAAGCATACGGAGATGTGGACGCCGTGGTTCATGTATATTTCTCGGTGCCGTGGAGCCGGGGCGCTCCGGGGGGCACGTTGGCTGCGTGGACCGTGCCGAGTTAGGCAGTGTGGCAAAACCAACCTCGCCACTGGGCCCTGGAGAAGCCTGTTTGCTAGCCTCCTACCTACTGACTATGGCCCCTGGGTTATTTGGGGCATATTGTACTGTATATTGCTGCTACTGGCCCTTTTAACAGCATCTATGGACATATTGGGACTTTTGGGACTACTGTCCCTTTAAGACTGTGCTACATATTCTAGTGTACTGCCTGTAATATTATATGTGTATTTGTGTGTTAAGTTTAACCTGGGATATGTATGCAGCATTCATCTGATTGTTCGGTAGAATCACTCCATTCATTATATTGAGTGAAACTACCGAACAACCAGACCACCCAGGAATAAGTGTGCCTCCAATTACAGTTTGCAACAATGTTGCAAACGGGTAATTGGCAATCAGTGTAATGTATTCTTTGTCCTCTGGGTGGCCGCCATTCGGGAAACAAACACGTGGCGGCGGCCATCTTAAACTACCGAACAGCGGTGTTTTGCCGTCGAGTGTCTGGAACTAAAATCGGACACTTGACTAGGCAAACACCGCTGAGACCTCCATACTTCCAGAAATTCGTATAAAAACTACCGAATGACCCGCCGTTCGGTAGAAAGAACCCCACAAACAAGGGAATTCATTCAAACCCTGTCCAGGCTCTATAACACAGGCAATTCGCCTGTTTTCATTCCCTTGTTTGTGACCGACCGCAGGGCCAAAATGCATGGAACTGTTTTCGGATACTTTACCCATGCGGTCGGTCAAATCTTTGGAACCCCATATCTCCCGAACCGTTCATCCGAATGACTTGAATTTTGAATATGTTGTCCCCCTGAATAAGGGCTATCCAGCGATGCTGGATTTAAAGGTGTACCCCCGGGTTTTGGGGTACATCCAGAACTTGGCTGAAAAAGTGTACCGGATAATTGAGTTTAATGTTATCTGAGGGGAGGGGATGTGTGGGCTGAACCATGTATGTGATTGGTTATTTTATGCCTCCTCCTGGGTGTGGCCTGTATGTGGATTAGTGTAATAAAAGCCAGGCTGGATGAGCCAGTCCAGAGTTCCTGTTTTACCCTCAAAGTGATGTGTCGTCTCATTATTGGGGGAAGGATTTATTGTATGCTGTTCCAGTTGACTGCTAGGAGTACAAGTCTATTCGTATGGTTCCTATTCAATGGTCTACAGCATTCATACGCTTGGGAGAATTTAAAGGTTTCTCGGATTCGGTAATTATGGTGTCTGCCAGAGTGCTTGGAGTCCTCAGGAAGCACTAGGAGCATCCATTAACGGAGGTACCAAGTCGGGGTGCCAGGTGATCCGTTACAGGCAGAGGGAGCAATACCCTTTCTGTCCCATTCATACTCTCCCCCCTTACCCCTTCTCTACCCCATGTCGGTGACCGGGGTTCCGGATTCTGACCGGAGGAGTCCTTTAGACACTCACTGTGAGATAATGACTACTCACTTCACTCTTGATACGCGATGAGGAGACCCGAGATACACACACGAAAACAACACGATATAGCAAACGCTCACGGACTGAAATACCTGACATCAGATTTGATGATTAACTATCTTATGACGGGATGATACCCACCGAACTGTGGGTTACAGGTGTGACACACTACCGACACAATTCCTGCTTATGCACCGATAGCACACACAACACACAACACAACACACTTCTCTTATGAAACCTGAGATAGTGAACTTCCTCACGCCCCCCCCCCTTTTTTTTCTCAAGCACATTGAAATGGCCTACTGGCCTGATCCAGAGCTGGGATGGAGGGGACCGTCGATGTGTCATATACGAGGCCTTTATTAGTTATAGGTACCGTCTCCCAAGTTAACTCGGGGCCTGGGGTCTTCACCACGGCACATGAAGCCACTCTTAATACATCAGGGGTTTTTGCCCTGGTATCGACACCGCTAGCCAGTTAATTTTCAGATACATCACTCTCAAAACTGAGTGTAAAGGTGAGCAAACGGTACAATAGATTTTTATAATGTGTTTTGTACGTAATGGAGAGTTCGATCCCAGACATTACCCGTTCGTACATAATACATATCACCCTAGAATTTAGTATATAAAGTGTTTTATTGGCGAGATTACTTCCGCTTATATCTTTTCAAATGTTGAAATTACGCTTATGAAGGACCAGGTTCAGTCGACGTATGATATTTTATTGTTTAGACCGCTATTGATTAACTAGTGAATGTTTATTGCCGTTATCTACCTGTTCTACTTTGTTGTTTCATCTGCAATGCTGGACCTGCGAGTCCTATCAGTTTGAACTGTCGTCTTTGCTAATCCTTCAATAAAAAGATTTTCACAAAAAAAAAAAAGACTAGAAGAACCCAGAACCAGAGCAGGACAGAAAGCAGAACCCAGAACATGTACACAAGACATGAGGGAAACATGAACAGGGCAGGACAGGACTGTACATGAACAGGGAATACAAGACAAAATAAAACAAGACCAGATATAATAGGCAAAACAAGAGGACACAAAACTAAGTTCTATATATGTACATATACATTGGAGATTTAGACATACATAAATGGCCAAGATGTATGCAGCCCACCAACTGCAGCAAAATACTCCAATTAAGGTGGGAAACTACCTAGATATGCATGACTAAATAAACAATAATAAAACACGCACAGCACTTACCTGCAAGAATGGGCAGAGGACTTATAGCAACTGCCTGCAGAAGCAAACTGAAACAAAAAGGATTAATGGGAAAGGAAAGGGTGAGGCAACATAAAACAAACATATAAAGGAATCCAGGAGACTGGGAATTCCAGGAACTGAAAAAAAGGAATGAACCCAGAAAACCCAGCATAAAGAAAACCAGACATGGAATAGAAAACCAGAAAAACCAAGAAAAACTAAATAAGAATTGTAAAAAGAGTACTGGATACCAGAAGCCAAGGCCAGACATCTCAGCAGAACAGAGCAGCATGTGACACTGACCCACTGGGGTGTCCATCCCCTCAACACGCAGGATCCAAGATGACGCGGACCCGCCTCTAAAAGTCACGTGAACGTGCGTGTGATGTCACAACGTCTACGCATTCTGGGGTCAGAGGCCAAGCTCTGACCAATCACAGCCCAAGGAGGGGTATTTAAACCCCAGAATACCTTAGCTAATTGCCGTGTCGTGGTTTCTGTTCCTGGTATCCAATTTTGCGCTTTTCTTTTCAAATGGTGTTTATTACAATTTTTGGCAAAGTTTACAACAAATTATAATAACAGTATAATGAGGGTAGGGGGAGGAAGGGAAAAACTTGAAAGTGGGAAATGGGGATATCCATCCATTATAACAATAGGTACATTAATGTACAAGGCATATAAATTGAATAATACTCCATAGCAAGTCATTACAGATTATAAGTTTTTTTTTTTTAACATTGGTTTCTCACTGATCCCAGTGATATTTCAATTGTGCAAATATGTGTGAGTTGCTCCTGTGAGATAATTCGTATGATTTATTTTCTAGTGTCAGCTGTAGTACTTGTGAAATTGAGGGTGTGTGAGACCTGGTGGTCCACTTTTGAGATGACACGTTTTGAGGGGACATCATTAACATTTTCAGCAATTTGAGCTACTGTAGCTCTCCTGTGTGATTGGACAGGCTGCTCTTAGCTCACCATAAATGAGCCTTGGGCACCCTGATGCCAGTTCACCAATTGTCCTTCCTTAGAACAGTATTTTTTCTATTTGCACTGTTTTTTTTTTTTTTTTTTTAATTGTGTTTCAACTCTTCACAATCGTTTTGGCACCTAGCTGGATGCTCTCAGTGAGACTTCAAATTCTAGACCAGAATAGGCACCATACTGCTAAAATCCACAAGGTTGAAACTGTACAGTACATTGCTGGTTCTGGTCTCTGGTTATTTTTTTCATCATAATCCATTCTATGGTTTACAAAACAAAGTTCATTGCTAAAGGTACCTGCAGAACTGCATGGTCTGAAAGTCTGAAACACAATTGCTGTATGTGCTCATTTGCTTATCAAGCTGGGAACTCTGAATAGTTATAGAAATATGATTCTTGGGTATCTGTGCCCAAGGAGGATTTTCCAAAGTTCAACTTAAGATATGCAGGTGATGCACAACAGTAATACATCTATCTCTCCTTGGCAGAACTAATATGCTTTCGTGGCATCAATTCTTTGTATACAACATCCAGATCCAGACCAGACCAACATCCCACTTTCTGCAAATTGACCTATCCAAAATAGAAGTAATATGCTTCCCTATCACTTTCCCCTGCACTTTCTTTTGTTTTCTTTTCAGTTTTTATGTAACTTTGTTGTTCTTAGTTGAGTAATGTACTGTAATTGCTCTTTAGTCTAACATGATTTATCCCTTTAAATATTATACCTACCTATGCCCTCAATTTATTTTTGGATACATTTTTCAACTGAATAAATGTTTATAAACTCTTTATTTACTTACCTGTTTCCAGCTCCGATGTCCCTCAATGCTGAGTTGGCACTCCACTTCCTCTGGCATCATTCTCTGGCGGGACAAAAGTGCATGCGCCGCAAGCACATTAGGCCCTCCCCATACGAAAGCACTGAATCAGTGGTTTCCTGTGAGGTTTGTACTGATGCTGAATGAAGCCCATGGAACAACGCAGGCGGGGAGTGGGCCTTGACAGGGCCAGAGAGTTGGCAGGTGAAGTTAAGGTCAGGGGGTGGGTTCAAATTAATATTGACATAGGGGGGAGGAGAGTTAGGGTTTAAATACCGGCCATTTTATGATTTCCCCCTCTTTAACCTAAATCTCACTTACTTGTTGCTTGCAAGTCTGTGTGGTTTTGTTTTTTCTCTTTTCTGCAGGTATGGCTTCTGCTGAAGAAATCCTGGACGGTGTTAGAAGACTGGTGGAGGAGAAGGGGATGTCGTGGCTGCAGGACCAGTTGGGGGTTCCGAGCACGTCTGCTCCCCCCGCCGCGGTGATCGGAAGGAGGCCGGTGAGGAGGGCACGTCCGCCCCAACGGTTGAGCCCAGGGGCTGCACCGGCGGTGAGGAGAAGACGGAGTTCGGCATCGCAGAGAGCTGGACCTGCGGCCCAGGCGGAAGGACGGGCCGCGGGGGTTGGTGTGCGCCGGTCGGGAAGTACCCGGGCGCAGAGGCCTTGCGGTCGGAGTGCGCCCCTCCGCACGTCCGCGGGAGGGAGGCCGCGGAACACGGCTGGAGCCAGCCCAAATCTGGAGGCAGCCGGGCAGCATGGAGAATCCAGACCGGAGTTACATAGTTAGATAGCTGAAAAGAGACTTGCGTCCATCAAGTTCAGCCTTCCTCACACCTGTTTTTTGATATTGATGAAAAAGGCAAAAAAAAAAAAACCCCAGTTTGAAGCACAATTTTGCAACAAGCTAGGACAAAAAATTCCTTCTTGACCCCAGAATGGCAGTCAGATTTATCCTTGAATCAAGCAGTTATTACCCTACATTGAAAGATTATATCCTTGACTATTCTGTCTTTGCAAGTATGCATCTAGTAGCTGTTTGAACATCTGTATGGACTCTGATAAAACCACTTCTTCAGGCAGAGAATTCCACATCCTGATTGTTCTTACAGTAAAAAAACCTTTCCTTTGCCTTAGACGAAATCTTCTTTCTTCCAGTCTAAACGCATGGCTGTGGTCAGGATGGCAGAAGGGGGCAAAGCGGGATGTCAGAGAATAGGTCCCAGAGTGTGGTAGAGGCTCAGGACCCGGGACAGGATGCCAAGCGAGGCTAGCGAGCAGGGCTGCGACAGGGACAGGAGCAGCATCCAGGGGAGGTCAGCAGAGCGGGAGATAAGCCAGGACAGGAGCCGGTATAGGAGCCAGCGAAGCAGACAGCGGTCTAGTACCAGGGAGCGGAGGACAAGGTATCGGAGCAGTGCTTCCAGTTCATCAGACAGGAGTGCGACAGGTAGACGGAGGAGGTTATATGGCCGGGAGGGTCAGGCGGAGAGACAGAGCAGTGGCAAGGATAGGGCGAGGATACGCAGGGACGATGGGCGGGTGGAATGTCGTGCGGACAGACTACCCAGGTTGTACTCTCCCTGCAGGTCGAGGAGCATGTCACCTACGGTCCCGAGGAGGGGCCAGGCAGACCGGAGTCGGCGGCAACAGAATTCTCCAGAGCCTGGGAAGGCGGATCGAAGGACGGGAACCCCGCGGCCGGCCACGGTCGGGGGCACCGATGGTGAGTCACGAATTGCACCACACACGGGGACCTTACTGGGTTGTTTAAAATCTTTCTTAGATTCATGGGCGGTTCAGCAGGGTATGGTCGCCAGAGGGCGGGGAAAATAGGGAGCAGGGGGCCGAGGTGACGTTGACACGTAGGTCAGGCATCAACGATACAGGTGACAAGGAGTCGGCATCTGACAAGGTGGACGGGTCAGGGCAACGGGTAGTCGGGGGTGGTGAGATAGCAGACGCGGCACGACAAAATGTCCACGTTCCTTCGCAGGGCCGCTGGGATGTCACCTAAAAGCGGAGGTAAAGGAAAACGGGAAATTTGTGGAAATCTCGTTGCTTCCACTCGAGGAATTCCTCGACTTGAAAGAGGAGGATAAAAAAAGATGCCAAAAAAGAGGAGGAAGAGAAAAAGCGTCGGTATCGTAAGATACCGAAGACTTTTGGGAATTGGCTCAGGGCCTTTTGTATTTTGGCAAGTGTAGTCGGGGAAAAACACCCCGAGCGATGCTAGCAGCTTTTCTGTTATTTGGACGGGATAGGGGACGCATACAGGACGTATGGGGGCTTAGCTTGGTGGCGGTATGACGAACAATTCCGCCAGCGCTTGGCAGCGAATCTGAACATGAGGTGGGATCAGATGGACCTGCCTTTATGGATGAAAATAATGATGGCGCAGAAAAATGTGCCCTTTCAAGGGACGGCCGGTACGGTCACAGGTAGGACCGTGTCGGCCGGACAGAAAAAGGGTTTTTGCTGGCTCTACAATGAGGGTCAATGCAAGTGGGGGGCGTCATGTAGGTTCAAGCATGAATGTTCCGGCTGCGGGGGCAATCATGGAGTCAACAGATGTTTTAAAAAGAAATCCAATCTTGGAGGTACGGCAGGGTCACCTGCCACAGCTGTTGCACCTGGGAACGTCGCCGGTGAAGGTAGGCGCGATGCTTCCCTGGTTAAGGCAATACGGTAATCAAGCCGACGCGAGATTCCTATGGCGGGGGTTTACGGAGGGTTTTGTTATTCCATTTCGGGTTAAGGGTCCGGGAACCATGTGTGCAAATCTCAAATCGGTTCGCGAACATCCGGGGGTAGTACGGGAAAAGTTGTCAAAAGAAGTTCAATTGGGGAGGATGGCGGGGCCGTTTCCGTCCCCGCCGTTGGCTGATTTGAGGGTGTCCCCGCTGGGGGTGGTCCCCAAAAAGGAGGAGGGTAAATTTAGCTTGATACATCACTTATTGCACCCACACGGGACTTCGGTAAATGATGATATCGATACCTATGCATCATTCGATCATGCGGTCGAGTTGGTTCGGAGAGCGGGACACGGCGCACTGATGGCGAAAGTGGATGTAGAGGCAGCCTTTTGGCTGCTCCCCATCCATCCGGAATGCCACCACCTACTGGGGTGTTTCTTCGAGGGGGGTTTCTTTGTGGACTTGTGTCTACCAATGGGCTGTTCTATCTCGTGTTCCTATTTAGAAAAGTTTAGCACCTTTTTGGAATGGGTAGTGAGGCAAGAATCAGCCGGGGGGTCAATAGTACATTACCTCGACGACTTTTTGTGCGTGGGGCCGGCGGACTCCGAGCGATGTAGCCAGATACTGAAGGTGTTTCAGTGGGTTGCGCACTCGTTTGGGATTCCCTTGGCGGGGGACAAGACGGTTGGCCCCACCTCTTGCCTCAATTTCTTAGGGTTGGAGATTGACTCGGTAAAAGGCGAGTGCAGATTGCCCGCGGATAAACTACTTAAGCTTTGTCAGCTGGTGGACTTTGTGAGGCAGTCGAGGAAGGTGACCTTGCGGGGGTTACAGTCACTGTTAGGAAACCTTCATTTTGCATGTCGAGTGATTCCCATGGGCAGGGTTTTTTGTAGACAGTTGGCTCAGGCGACGAGCGGGGTACGGAGGCCGAATCACTATATCAAGGTTACGGAGGATATGAGAGCGGATCTGGGGGTTTGGGAAAGATTCCTAAGGGACTTTAACGGTAGGGTATTTTTTCGGGAACCGGGGGTATCCTCCAGGGATATGGGCTTATTCACAGACGCTTCCGGGAGCGTGGGGTTTGGGGCGTATTTAGCGGGTCAATGGTGCGCTGAAGAGTGGCCGGCGGAATGGAGGGCGAGCCCGCTGATAAGGAATCTAGCATTCCTGGAATTTTTTCCGGTGGTAGTGGCGGTAGCGTTATGGGGTGAACAGATGGCGAACAAGAAGGCGGTCTTCTATTCGGATAACATGGCGGTGGTCCAGGCTATCAATGGGTTGTCTGCTTCATCGCCGGCGGTTATACGGTTATTAAGGCATTTGGTATTTTTGTGTATGGCCAGCAACATAGTGTTTAGAGCGAGACATGTTCCGTGTTTCTTGAATGTGGTGGCTGACGCACTCTCGTTCACAGTGGGACCGTTTCCGGGAAGCAGCTCCGGAGGCACGAGTGGACGGACAGGCATGTCCAGCGAAAATGTGGCAGCTCGGGATGTCGTGCTTGGGGAGTTCATAAGGAGTTCCCTGGCGCCGGGCACCTGGGCGGCATATGAAAAGGTTTGGTATGACTGGGAGGAGACAGTGGCACAGGTAGGAGGGGACCATTCAACGGACCAGCGGCTAGACATGTTGTTGTGGGTACTATGTCGACTATTCGCCAGGAAAGCGTCTACGGCCATGGTGGACAGGCACATGTCTGCGCTGGCCTTCTTGTTTAAGTTTAATGGATGGGAGGATTTAACGAAGCATTTCCTGGTTAGGCAAACCATATGAGGCTTTCGGAAGGGTAAGAAATCAGTGGATGCGAGGAGGCCGGTGTCTTTTGCGGTGCTGCAGGGATTAGTGGGGGCTCTGCCAACTCTATGTTACTCGGATTATGAAGTAGTACTGTTTTCTGGTGCATTTGTCTGGGCTTTCTTCGGGGCATTTCGGATTGGGGAACTTTTGAGCAGCAACAGAGCCGGGGTGGGTGGACTTCAGCGGGGAGACGTGGAAGTCAGTAATGATAAGGTGCAGATTAAGTTGCGCAGTTCAAAGACGGATGTTTTCGGTAAGGGATGCGCAGTGACGCTGTTTAAATTACCAGGGTCCAAGGTTTGCCCTGTTGCTTGCGGTGCCGAGTTCTTGGCAGTCCGCCCCGAGAAGGAAGGCTGTTTCTTCGTCCATGCGGACGGGAAGGGGTTGTCCCGTTTTCAGTTTGTTCGGGTTTTCAGGGCTGGGCTAGGTGAGTTGGGCCTGGACCCCAGGCAGTTTGGGACGCATTCTTTCAGAATTGGGGCTGCGACGGAAGCAGCCCGTTTAGGGTTGGGCGACGTGCGGATCAAGCGGATAGGGAGGTGGGAATCCATTCGATTCCGCTCATACATTAGACCCGACAGGTTGGTATAATGGAGAGGGTTGATGGCATTTCTTGTAATGTTGCTCTGCTGTTCATTGTTCTGTCTATTTTAGGTCGCTTTGTATAGCTGATTGGACATTCGTACGTGTATTGGGCACAGAAGAGGGCTACAATGAGATGCAATGGTGCACAACTGGGCTTCCCAAAGGAGACGACTGTTCTAATATGGATGGGGTTCAGGGGTTTCAGCTGGCAGAGCATCAGTACGGTATTGTTTAAGACGTTGTGGTGGGGATCTCCCCCAGACGTAATATTGATTCACGGTGGGGGGAACGATCTGGGTCTGTTCCCCCAGCGGGAACTGTTAAGGAGGATGAAAAGGGACTTAGACAAGTTGCGGGAGCTGGTTCCTGACGTTGTAGTGGTCTGGTCGGAGATGGTGCCTCGTTTTGTGTGGAGACACGCTAGGGATCCTGCAGCGGTAGCACGAAGTAGAGGGATGGTCAATAAGACCATGGCGGTATTTGTTAGAAGGACGGGTGGCGTGGTTGTGTGTGTCACAGGGAGTTGGAGGGCATGCTGCCTGGTTATTTCAGGAAGGACGGGGTACATCTATCCTATGTGGGTTCGGATTTGCTTAATTTGGGTTTTCAAGACGGTATTGCCCAGGCCCTGTTTCTGTGTGGTGGGGGTCGCACATGTCCTTAAGGGGATCAAGTCATGTGCTGTGGCGGAATAGGGCGTGGGCTAAAGAGGATTTAGGGGGAATTGGAATTGGGCAGGCCAAGGTCTAGGCTGGTGTATGCCGGAGTGGAAAATGGTTGGTAGGTTCAAGCTCGTTGGTGGCTACGAACCTGGGGTGTAGGGGTGTCTGGGTACACCCCTACAGTTAAACATATGGTTAAGGGGCCTCGTTGGTAGGCCATGTGTTAAAATGTTATAAGTTATTTGGAATGTTTATTATTGTTATTTGGTAGGGTCATTGTCGGGGGTATTGGGCAAGAAGGTTGGACGTAATTAATACTTGGGACAATGACCCTAAATTGTTAAATTGTTTAATTTATATTTAATTTAATAAAGCTGTGGACGTTATACTCCAACAGAAATTTGTGTCCAGGTGTCATTTTATTACGGGTTTAGCACATGCCGAATAACGACTGTGCACATGTCATGTCCTCAGGCAGAGCGTGAGGACATCCAGCATCAGTTAGGCAACCTAAAATCCGGTTAAAATCCCTGAACTGCCTATAGTTGCTGTCTTAGTGCTGCAATGTAAACATTGCAGTTTCTCAAAACTAAGGGGGACAGGCACACTGCACCCAGACCTCTTCATTGAACTGAAGTGGTCTGGATGCCTATAGTGTCCCTTTGATAGTTCTTTCAATATGTGGGTCCTTACAGAAGTCTAAACTTCCCTTTAATATTTTATATTTTTATGTCTATCTTTCCATTGTTCAACATATGTTGCCTCCACATTATTTCCCGAGGAATTCACAGCACTGAAGTAAGGGAGTTCCTTGAAATTTATGACATGTGCTCTTGATGATGCTGTTTTCTTTACATTACTTTCAATAACCATAGCCTTAAATCCTCAAAAATTCTAAGTGATATAGCATTTAATCTTTTATATCTCTCTCAAATCCTATATAATTTATTAAGTTGTTGTAATCAGGAATGCAAGATCATTACTATAAAGACCATCATAATACCTGAACCAAAATAAAAAAAATACAAATATTTTGTCTTGCTTTCTAAAGCCTAGTCAATATTATATTCTAGGGGGAAAAAAGGGAAATCACTCTCACGCTT
Organism: Pelobates fuscus; assembly: GCF_036172605.1. Classification (NCBI taxonomy): domain Eukaryota; kingdom Metazoa; phylum Chordata; class Amphibia; order Anura; family Pelobatidae; genus Pelobates; species Pelobates fuscus. The sequence continues at coordinate 256,363,211 of NC_086320.1, forward strand.
AGTGGTGAAGAAAGAATATTGTCAACTATTTCAATTAATGGCAGCTGCAAGGACACATCTAGTTCTACTTGACTGGAATAGACTTTGACAGCAGATAAAACAGGCAGCCCGTTTGTTAACTTATTAACCCAAGTAACCTAATTATCCATCCACAAATGCAAATCAGAGCCAAGAGAACATTTTAGCCATGCAGTTTATGACTGTTATTCTTGCCTTTGAATGCCAGTGAGCTTGTGATAAAATTTTAAAGATCCTTAGTATTTCATAGAAACAGATGCACACATTAGACTCTGGTATTACTATAATTGGAAACCTCTGTCTTCTGCCATAAGTGCCCTCAGCTACATTCACAAACATTCTGCTGCTCACAGAATCAAATGAATTGACTAGAAGGTGTATACATCTTTTAAAATGTTAATGTTGGTTATAATCTATTTACATTGAACTTGAACATGTTTATTTCTATACTATGTTGATGGTGACACAGAGCAAATACAAAATAATAATAATGGGTAGTCCTTGCCATATCTGGTAAAAACTATAGAGAAAGAATGTTCTTCTGGGACAAAAAGGGATGAATTGATTTTCTGTAGCTCACTTCATCATAATGCCCCCAAATTATTTAGATTCTTCAGAAAAAAAAATCAGATGAATTGCCTTATGACATTTCATATGTGATTTTGGAATTAAATTACATTAATCATGGTAGATGGTATGGTATGATGGTATGAACACAAAAGGAAAATAGGAGAGTTTATATAGGACATACCGATACACTTTAGGCAGGGAACAATAACACATCAAGCATAGTAGAAAAGAAGTCCATTGATTATTTTTTGTTTCTTTTAATTATTATTTGCAGTTTTATTAACAATAATAGGAACACTAAAGACATTGGATATAGAAATTAACAACAGCCGAGATGTAGTTTGCAGGTCAAAAAGCTTTGACTTTCCCACCCAACTATCTTTTGGCAAATGTCTGGTGCCTATTTGATATATTTTCTTATCATGGATGTCATTTTTTTTTTTGTAGTATCCAATCAGCTGATGAAATGTTCTGCTGAAGTTTAAAACATGAAACGTTGCTAACATAAACAAATGCATGGACTACTGCATAATGTATGACATGTTTAGTTTGGAACTGGATGCAACTAATATTTTTTAAAGAACAGCACACATCATTTTACATTATTGGTGAAATTATATACACATATAAGTGCATTCCTCTTATTGCTCTCTTATTGTCAGTACAGTAGGGAGTACTAACACGTACAGTTGTAATTAAAATTATTTTACTCCCATTGAAATTCAGGTTTATTGTCAAAATTGACAGACTTTCATCTGTTTTCAACGAACAAAAAAAAAAGCAATTGAAATAACTCAACACAACAAATGTTGGATCATCAAATTCAATGTAAAATGCAACTTGTAATGACTTCTCCAGTCTCAAAATAATTTCACCCCCTGAATAGAATCCCTCACAACAGCACACATTTGCAAAACAGGTATTGTATCAAGCACACCTGATGCAACTAATCAAAGGTTGCATTAGTTGCATCAGCTGTGCTTGAGCTGAAACACTTGAAATACCTTAACTGGCTAGGGTTTTGCGTGTTACATTTGACTGCATGTTAGAAATATGGCTAAGTCAAAATAATGGTCCACAAAGTTAAGAGAAGAGATCATTACCCTTCACAAACAGTGACTGCAACCAGATTTCTGAGAAGGCAGGTTGTGAAAAAGACCTGCAGCAAGACTTAATGGCAACAGACACTGAGGTTTCAGTGAGCACAGTAAGACGTATCCTAAACACAGAAGGTTTCTGTGCCAATGCTCCAAGTCATACTTCACTACTGACCCAAAAGCACAAGAAAAGTCGGCTCCAATATGCTCAAATTCATATAAATAAGCCACATAAGTTTTGTGACTGTTCTGTGGATGCATCAGTGGGGTGTCTAGAGTAAAAGGATGAAGCATACGCTGAAAAGAAAACTCTGCATGCAGTTAAGCATCATGGTGGATTGTTCATGGTCTGGGAATACTTTTCATCCTCTTTCACTGGAAACCTGCAGCATGTGGAAGGCAAGAATAATTCATTGAACTATCAGGAAATCCTAGGAGAAAACGTCATGCCGTCTGTGAGGAAGCTGAAGCTTGTTGGACCTTCCAACAAGACAATGATTCCAAGCATACCTCAAATTCCACCAATGCTTAGTTGCGGCAGACGTCATGGGAAATCTACAGTGGCCATCACAATCACCTGACTTGAATCCCATAGAAAATCTCTGGTGGGATTTGAAGAAGGTGGTTGCAGCACGCAAACCCATGAATATTACTGAACTGGAGGCCCTTGCTCATGAGCAATGGGCTAAAATTTCTGAGGAGCGCTGCCAGAAGCTGATGTCTGGCTTTGCATCTTATTTTCAGCTGGTCATAACAAAAAAAAGAGTGCTCTGGTGCTCTTATAAGTGCTAAAGATGCTTGCCATGAAGGTGTTGAATACTTTTAAGACATTCGTTATAAGTTGCATTTTCAGTTGAATTTGGGAAAACCACTTGAATCATTTACTCTAGCTCAAATTGCAAATTTATGGCAGATAATACAAGTTTGAAAGATAACACATTTTACTATCTAAATAGATTAAACTATGGAATGTACTCAGTAAGAATATAATCTATGCAATCTATATTTGTAATTTGTAAACTGATTGAACATTATGACAAAAATAGAAAGGCAATGTATTAGTGGTTAAGCTTATATATTATGTTATGAACTTTATCAACTATGAGATGAAATGTTTTAAAATGAGATGTTCCACACCAGCTTTAAATGGATACTATAGTGTTAGAAATATAAAGTTGCACCCTCTTCTCCCTTCCCCCCCACATCCCTTGTGGCCCCCTCTCCAACACATAAAGGGTTAAAAACCTTTTATTAACTCACCTGATTCTAGTGCTGATGTTCCTCGGCACAGGGTCGGTTCTCTGGCTCCTCCAATGTCATGCGGCGGGGGGACCTAAGGTGCATGCGTGGCAAGTGCTGCAAGAGCTTTAGGCCCTCCTCATAAGAAAGCATTGCCTCAGTGCTTTCCTATGAGGATTTCACTAATGCTGGATATCCTCATGCAGAGCTTGAGGATGTCCAGTTTAGTTTAATTGAGTCTAACGCTGTTAGCATCCAGGAAGTGCCTCTAGTGGCTGTCTGATACTAGAGGCAGCCTTAGTCCTGCAAAGTAATCATTGCAGTTTATCAAAAACAAAAATACTGCATCCAGACCACTTCAAGGAAAAAAAGTTGTCTGGGTGACTATAGTGTCTCTATATGTAAAGCAATGCTATAATCTCTACATTCTTATCAAAACAGAAGCAAACCATTATCTCAATGTATCTTAAATCGTATGCTGTGTTTTAAATCATTTAAATATTACTTAAACGGGCTATCTAAATTCCATAACCATTACAGACCACTGTGATTGTTATGTTTTTAGGAGGTTGCATGATCCATTCTGGGGTTCTCTGTCAAACAGTTTTCAAGCAGTTTGACACATACTTAGGGTTCCTCAGGTGCCTGTGAACTTGCCCCTCTGACACTGGATTTCTAATGAGGAAGTTATACTTAAATGTTCACAATGTTGATGCCAGTCATATTTGTACTGCATTGTTTGGCTGAGAGCATCATGTGACATGTTTGTCTATTAACCCCTTAAAGGGACACTCCAGGCACCCAGACCACACCCATTGGAGTGGTCTGGGTGCCGACTCCCACTACCCTTAAGCCTGCAAGTGTAATTATTGCAGTTTTTATAAACTGCAATAATTACCTTGCAGGGTTAACTCCTCCTCTAGTGACTATCTACTAGACAGCCACTAGAGGGCAATTCCTGGTTCATGGCACAGGTTTTCTGTGCTATAACGTCGCTGGACGTCCTCACGCTATGTGATGATCTCCAGCGTCGCTAAAATCCCCATAGGAAAGCATTGAAAGCATTTGCAATGCTTTCCTATGGGGAGGTCTAATGACTGCAGTCAGTGATCAATTAGCAGGGAAGGGGTTCATTTTTATTTAAAAGGGGTAAAGGGGAGTGGGATTTTAATTTAAGTTAAAAAAATTTTTTTACAGAAAGGAGGATCATCACTGATCCAGAGAGGCGGATGGTAAGTCCCTGCAGCACATGTACTCACTCTGACAACCTGTCAGAGTGAGCACTGCTGCAGTGGCAGCGTGATCAGGTGCTCCCGGTCTGCCTCTGTATTAGAGGAGCACCATTAACCCCGAGGTATTGCAAATGGGGTATGTCCAGTCTTTTTTAGTAGCCACTTAGTCACAAACATTGGCCAAAATTGGCGTTCAAATTAGTTTTTTGCATTTTTCACACACAAACAAATATTAACACTAACTTTGGCCAGTGTTTGTGACCAAGTGGCTACTAAAAAAGACTGGACATACCCCATTTGCAATACCTTGGGTTGTCTACTTTTACAAATGGTATGCCATCATGCAGGGGCGGACTGAGAGAGTCGTGGGCCCTCGGGCAAAATTAGGACCTGGGCCCCCTCCAGAGATATATATATATATATATATATATATATATATATATATATACACACTGTTGTAGATGTACCTTGTATTTGCATGTAAAGTGAATGTATGTTTCTGTGTATATTCACTGTAAGTGAATATATGTATGTCTTTGTGTGAGGTATTAGGATTCACAATATATTTGATTGTATGTGCATGTAAAGTGAATGTATGTTTCTGTGTATACTTACTGTAAGTCGTGTTGGGATATTAGGATTCAAAATATATTTGATTGTATGTGCATGTGAAGTGAATGTATGTTTCTGTGTATATTTACTGTAAGTGGATATATGAAGGCCTTTGAATCCTCATATCCTAACACGAAATACAGAGTATCTATGAAGGGACACTATAGGCACCCAGACCTTTCCCGCTCATTGAAGTGGTGTAGGTACAGTGTCCCAGGTCCCTTAACCCTGTAAAGGAGGGGGGCACATTAGGAAGCTATAGTGCTAGGGAAAAATAAAACATGTTTCCTGGCACTATAGTTTCCCTTTAAGTAGATAAAAACTGTGGGGTGTTGTAGTCGGTGTAGGGGACATGGGGCTGCCGTGGGGGCAGGGGAATAAAGGCTGAAGTGGGTGCTGGGGCATAGAAACTGTAGTGGTTATAGGGGCTGTAGTGGGGGCAGAGGCTGTATTGGGTATAGAGGCTATAGTGGGGGCAGCGAATAATAGGGGCTATAGTAAGTGTAAGGCAAAATAGTGACTATAGAGGGGCAGGGGGTAATAGAGGTAATAGAAGCTACAGTGGAGACAAGGGGTAATAGAAGCTACAGTGGGTGCAGGGGAGTGATAGGGACTGTGGTTGTTTCAGGGGGATAGGAGCTGTAGTAAGTGCAGACAGCAATAAAGGCAGTAGTGGGTGCAGGGAAAAAGGGCAGTAGTGGGCATGGGAGCTTTCATGGATATAGGGTTGTAGTGGATGCAGGTGTTTAGGGTCTGTAGTTGGTATATCAGCTGTAGTGGGTGTAGTGACTGACTAACTGCAGGCTGGGGAGATTGTTTAACTCCCCAGCCCAGCTATTATTTTAGTGCATGGCAGGCAGGCGGGCGGGCCCCCTAGAGCCTCGGGCCCTCGGTCCATGACCGATTTGCCCGAGTGCTCAGTCCGCCCCTGCCATCATGGGAGTAATTCTCATTCCTGGACTACCATACAATCTCAAAGGCAACGTAACCAACCTGGCGAATTTCAATGGAAAAAAACTGAAAAATGTAACATGCTATATTTAACTCTGTAACTTCCCAAAACACCATAAAACCTGTACATAAGGGGTACTGTTTTACACACACGTGAGACATCGCTGAATACAAATATGTGTATTTTATTGCAGTAAAAGCAAACAATATTATGAGATTCACAGTTATAATGTCATGTAGAACTAAAAAAAATCTTATTTTCTCCTATTTTTTATATTTTTTTCATATTAAATTATGTTTCATACCTAAATATTTGATGTTAAATGAAAGCCCTGTTTCCCCTGAATAAAATGATATATAATAAGTGTGGGTCCGTGCACTTAATGTGACAGCGGTGAATTACGGTTGAACAGACATATAGCGCAAATTAAAATTTTTGTTTATGTTTTGTTTTGATCACAATGTGTACATTTGGCTCAGTCCTTAAAGGGTTAATCACCATTCTCACTGGAGGTAAGGGGTGACCACAGCACTAAAAGGGTATTTAGTCTTATATTGTCAGGAATACATGTTTGTATAGTGTCCCTTTAACTCTGTTATGAAAGATTGCCTACCTCCCCGTAATATGAGTTAAAATTGTAATGTTGTGTTTACCAACCTTTTAAAATATATAGAGCTTGTTTTACTAAAAAAACAAAACCAAAAAGAACATATCTCACTATATTTCCTTTAAGGACAATTATAACAAAAGCACATTATTAAACTGTTTAGTGCAAACTCAGTTGTAAATTTAGCCTTGAAACAGTTACAGGATTATTCACTAATATGTATATTTTTGGAAATTTATAGTTAAAGAGACTCTCCAGTGCCAGGAAAACATATCCATTTTACTGGCACTGCAGGACCCTGCCTATCCCTCCCACCCCTCCCACTCCCCATCCCATGTTGCTAAAGGGGTTAAAAAATGTCCCGCTGCGCTGGGTCAGGCTCCGCCCATGTTCCTCCCCTGCCAACGTCAGCCGGCGGGGAAGACCTAATGTGCATGCGCAGCAATGGCCGTGCACGCACATTAGACCTCCCCATAGAAAAGCATTATTCAATGCTTTCCTATGGGGATTCCGGCAACGCTGGAGGTCCTCACGACCAGCGTCGTTTAAAACACTTTTCATGTTCTAAGAACATGGAAGTCCGACTAGTGGCTGTCTGATAGACAGCCACTAGAGGAGGACTTAACCCTGCAAGGTAATTATTGCAGTTTATAAAAACTGCAATAATTACACTTGTTGTGTTAAGGGTGGTGGGAGTAGTCCAATGGGCAGAAGTGGTCTGGGTGCCTAGAGTGTCCCTTTAATTTACAGAGAATTTCTAATTTTGGGCCAAAACAATCAAACTGAAACAGAGTAGACTTGGAGATTTTTTTTCCAAATTGGCTATTTTGCCTTTAAATTCTAACTTCACTTTGAACTCACTTTCATATTTGTTTAGTAAATTCAAAGTGAATTTCACATTTAAGGCCAGAGTAGCTGTATTTAAAGATTTATTTTTTTGTTCTGCTATTTTGACGTTACGTTTGAAAGCACTTTGAATTTACCTTGAATTAGCACTTGAATAGCCCTGTTGGAATTCCCAACAATTCTCACTATAGTAAATAACTAAAATAAAAACAGTTTATAATGCAATGAAGACACATATTTCCATTTGGATTTATATAAATTAGCATGTTTTATTGGTTTTATTGTGATCCATGTCCTTTTGTAATGAAATAAAAGTATTTCTATAAAGTTGTTACGTTCGTTAAAAAAAAGATGAACCTTGATTAAATTATGCATTTTACATTTTAAATAAAAAAAACTCATGCCCGATGTTTAAAATTAGAAAGCCTTATTTATAATTTTTAGAGTACAATGAGTATTGTCTTTTTGTTTTTATTTTTTATTATTATTCTGTGGATAAAACTGCAGATCGTATTGGCAGTCAGCTTTATGCCATAAAGAGTTCTCAAATTAAAAGACTTTTAATAAGACCATAATGTACAAATTAATAATACATCAACTAATTACATGCTTCATATTTATGTAAACTTATACAGACAAGCATTTAAATGAAATTAATCATATCTTGTTGTGTTTAAAACCCCTGGCAACTCAAGGGAGGGTAGGATTGGACACCTACTGTGTCACATACTTGGTGTGTCACACATTAATATACTGAACATCATCCATCATGTCTCGGGTATGATGCTGTCACTCACTTGTAACTGCTAGGCCATCCGAGGCTCTCATTAACCCGCAGATGCTGTGCAGAACAAATGCCACAATAAAGAGAACATGGTAAAAAACTAATGGCTCAATTTGTTACTAATATCCTTAAAATCAGATTATATTTCCCTTGAAATTAAGACAGGATTTCTGTTTCCATCATATCAAAGTTGGCATTATCTAGAACATGAAGCACATCAATTGCCAGAACGACAGAGTGTTAGGCAAGCAGATTTCTTAGTCTTTTTCTTTTTTTTTTACAGACTTGGCATGGGTAATTACCAAGCACATGTACATTTCCATATTTTTTTTTCACATTATGTTCTTTTAGAGGCATGCGGTAAGTAAACTGTTATCTCTTTCATTTGTGAATATGATTGAAAAGATACCCATTTTGGAAATGGTTTGATAATAACTGTAAACCTCAATGTTTTACTGGTACTTAGCGTATACTACCTTTGGACAACAATGCACATGCTGGAACTAAAGACTACAGAAAATTCTACTAAACATTGGAAGGCTTCCTTTAATTCATTTACAGCTTCTGTCGTGGGGTTTAGTCAAACACTGAGCCAAACTGGGCACTTCTCCCTGTGCTCTGGGCCAAACCACTATTTCTTACTTAAACAGGCTAGGTGAGTGTGTGACCAAAAATATCAAATACAACTGACCTAAAGGTAAATTAGAATGTATAATAGAAATACAAATAACAAAATAGATGGATAAAACTAATACAAATTCTAAAGTAAAGGATTAAAACAGCAATTGCAAAATTGGTATTTAACTCATGCAAACATTTTATACTTGCAAAACAGCCTTGTCTTCTTGGAACCCTTAATTCTTTTTTAACATTAATGCAATGCCACCAGGGAATTATATAGCTGTATAGGTGATATCTGTATAGCAGAATAAAACAGTTTTTGTACTAGCATGAGTACTCACAATTTCTGATCGAGAGGCTGTAAAGAGTCAATTATTGCAAAGTTCTAGTTAAGGAATCAAAGTTTAATATATTTTTGGTGCCAGTGTTTCATTTGGCTGGAGAAGTAAATTTCACTATTGGTAGAACAAGACCCTTTCTTTTGATTCACTCACTAGACGAAAGACATGTGTGTTTTGAAAGAGTATCAAGAATCATAATTAATGCAGTATGTATATCACTGCAGTGCACTGATTAACATGATGAACTAATGAACGTTAGTCAAAAGGAAGTGTAAAGTATAGATAATTTATTTTACACTTAACATGTTTGGTCAATGGGATGGACCATGTGGAAATAGGATTGCTAAGTGCAACTACCCACGTCATACAAAAATTTAAATTATGGTAGAAAATAATAATACTATGAACCCAGATCAAAGTTTCCCACCTGAGACGTGTATGCTGAAAATGCTGAACCCCCCCCCCCCTAAAATAAAAACAGGATTTATAAAACATGACAAGAGTATGAGTAATGCCCATAACATCCAGTTTCATATGGATACCCTTGAAACTCACAATGACACACTACATTGTGTTCCAAAAATATATTATACACATTAGTCACCCATCGTTTACCGCTGGTCACAATGGTGTACCTTAAAGAGGCAATTTAAGCAATATAATCTCTACACCAATGCATAGTGGGTGCTGCTCACAATTATCCCAGTGGTTTAGCAAAAACTGGTCCCTCTCCAGTACCATCTTCTTCCCCTGACTTGATAATGTACCTTTCATATTACCATGAATTCCGTTCAATCAGAATGGCAGTGATTGGATAGAGGGACCTTGGTTAAACCAAAATTATTACACATATATTATACTACATAAAAAGAGATTTGAGCATGTAGCGGAGTAGACACATTAAAGGCAATATCTCCACTGGTAGACGTGATCAGCATGCAAATAAAGAGTAGCGTAGTAATTCCAATCCCATTCCCCAACAACTGGATGAAACACAGCTTTGGGAGTCAACTGTTTTTTATTGAGCCTGGCTTTTATGCAATTCCCCATGCAAGGGGTTTCTGTAATTACATCCCAGGGGTTTCCCCCGATGGACCTGGTGGAAGACAGGGAACAAAATCATATTTCCCATGATCCTTTTCTGTACTTAGAAATGACAGAAAATTACACAATATTTTAAAACATCATAACTCCTTAAATATTAATCAGAACTCCATGAAAGACACTTCACTGAATAGCAGGGATCTGAGCGCCCAATCGCCCAAAGCGAGGTTGAGTGTCCGATTTTAGTTCCACGCACTCAACGACCAAACACCGCTGGGCGAACAGCGGCCACCCATCCGACCATTAGAACCTTGTGATTTGAAAGTGTTGCAAATCCTTATTTGCAGACACACGACTCCCTTAGGTGGTCTCTCGTTCGGTAGTTGGTTTGACTAACGAACAATATGGCCATATTCTGTTCGTGAAGTAAAAATAGTCAAACCAACTCAGTCTCTAAAACAAGAAGTGGCTAGTTTTGCCTCAGAGCATATATAGTACGGTATAAAGATTTTTAAAATCATACTGGCAAGTACAAGGAGTACTTTCTTGCTAGTGCTGAAATTAAGTATCAATGTTGAGTACTTAGATAATGGTATTTTGCAACTTTCTCATTTGCTTGTATGTGCTGGAGACAAAGTTCATTGGGCAATTTCGCACCTCATCACTGAGTTCAATTAAAGATTATGAAATTTCTGAATAGCTATATAAATGCAGCTTAACCAGTCATTTTAAGATGTAAGATTCCAAGAGTTCTGTGGCCTAATTTCTGGTAATGGGGCAAACCATTTTGCAATGGTTTGCCCTTTTATCTGGGTGTCTGCTGGATGCCAAAAGTCCTCCACTAAAGCAGTAAAATGCACCTAGCACTTTTTTTCCAGCAATCATCTTTTTTTATTAGCACCACAGATGTAACTCTGAATCAGAAATATTTTTTTTTTATTCAGTCATTTGATTACAGAGTTATGGACTTTGCACAAATCACAATTGCCCAGATTTCAAACAAATCGTGATTCATTTGAAACCGAATGCATAAATCTGTTGTCTATTTGGTAACTAGAACTTTGACAATATTTGCCAATAAGCAATTTTTCCATAAGAATAAAGTCCTTTTGTGGTGACAGCAACAAAACTGCACATATTTAGCACTTTTCTTGTACATTGCATCTTATAGATATGAACCCTAAATTGAAGCTACTTACTAAACTTTGAACGTCCCTCGAACTGCAAATTACAGAGAAAATCCATAAATGTCCCCTTAAATAGCAACACAAAGGTTTACAAAATGCTGTTAGTGGTCATACTTGTAATTAGGCCCCAGTCTTGGTATCTTTCAGCAACCCTAAAGACATACAATAAGCAACCAAGCCAACTTTAGCTTAAAAAAAACAGTGTTAGCATTTATAGATCATGCCTATTCAGTTTCACTGCTAAATTCTTGGTCATTTAGGAGTTAAACAACCTTTGACTCACACATTCAATATGAAAAAAATAGATTTATTTGCAATTTTTCACTTTAGAAGTTTTTATTTCCTGCTCTGCTAATTGAACTTTAGTTAATCATAGGAGGCTCCTGTAGACTCTAGTGGGCTAGTAAATGGAAAGGCATCCTTTTGAGACAAGTATCTCATCCAAACACTTTCCTTTTGAATGCAACAGTTGTCTCATTCTGCAGACAGTAGAAGCAGTTAAATATATATTTTTTTCTCTCATATTTACTTGCTTTTCTGTTCCTGGATTTTCCTCTCCTACCTAATGCCCCCCGCATTGATCTAACCAATCAGTATTCTATCCCTAGGAATAGTGGAAAATGGTATTACATATATGTGACTGGGTTGCACATATGCAATGAAAAGATCTTGCAATGCCATCACTGACCTCACAATATTCAAGGACGGGCCAGTCAGAAATGTGACTTCTGCGCATTCTACTGTATCCCTTAAACAATGAGCTGGGGCCAGGGGGCGGGGCCTGACCGTCAAGATGGCCGGACGCACATGCTGAACGCTCCGGCGGCAAGGGGCATAATCTAAGCACTCACGGCGACCTGCTGAGCCTGGAACAGCCTACCGGACGGCGGAGGTTAACCAGCACCTAAAGCGGCACCTAACGATACGCGAAGCATGCAGCTCCGACCGCGGAAACCGGAGCTGAGCAGCAAGGCCTACCAGTCTCTGGGACAAACGGACCGCAGGGGAGACGGCCGCTCTCCTGCGGCTATCTTAAGCTATGACCTCGACTTAGGTCCCCGTTCCCCCCCCTTTGGACCGGCGGGGGTCATCCCGGTCCCCACCAAATCAGGGCAAATGATACCACAAGCCTCTGCTTTACCCCACAGCCTGAACAACGCGGCCAGTGGGCCACTCAAGATGGCGGCTGCGACTCAGTGGCAGCAGCCTGAGCCAGACCACCAAAGCAGCCAAAGACACTACACAGAGGAGCAATGCGCTGAAAGACTGGACAGGCTCTTTCGGAGGCTCTGGAAGCGACTGATGCTATGCTGCAGATGGGAATCACCTGTCCCGGTGGGAACGGTAAGGAGGGACGGGGTGCGGAGCTGGACCAGACCCACATCGGGAAAACCACGCACGGCTAAAACCACAGCCCGCCCTGCAATCCTTCCTGGGTTGAAGGCCCACCGGAGAATACCTCCACGGCACCGACCACACCGCCGGAAGCCCGACCGTCGCAGGCGACGGCAGAACACCCGAGCTCCCCATGGCGCCCAACAGAGGGTAGACCCGGCCTCATTCATGAGAGCACGAGTCTGTGGACAGCAGGTGCCTGCCTTCATTCCGGCCTGGGGCTGGATCGCCCCCTCCTTGCACCAACGGCTCACCGGTCTCTCGCTAGCCCGCCCGGCTCATGGATCCGACCTGCCTAGCAGAGGTATCGGCTGATAGATGGCCCGCAAGCCCACAACCCCACTACAGGCCGCACACAGCCATGGACTCTTGGTGGACAATATAAAGTGTTCCTCACCAGCAAAACGACTCTACATGAAGTGTACACCAGGACGTTGCTTCACAGACACTCATGAACCTCACCAGTGGGCCAAGTGGTACCACGCCTTTATACACCTTACTTGTCGCAACACAGACACATGTTTTAAGCTAAGCCCAGTCTGAGCAGGCCCCCGCTACGGATCACTGCAGATATGTTTTAAGCGCATTAAATATGTTAAATATGTTCATATGTTCTTAACCTCATAATACCATACTGCTAGACCAGCTGAGTAACCCAGCCCTCCTGGGCATTATGTGTTTTTTTTTGTCTGCTCGCACATAGTATTACACACTAACTTCTCCTCAGCATGTTTTTCTAGGCTCGGTTGACAGGCCTTGCAGTATATATGGTTTGTTTATCTTTATCCACGTTGCTGGTTGGCATTCTTGGTTCCGGCGTATACCCACCATGAGAGCACTAGCACTTAATACTGTTATTTAGCTTGCTCCTCACGTTACATAGACTTAGATCTGCCTTAATAACTTAAAGCGTGCCTATTGATCTCGTTGACATACTAACACATATCTAGCGAGGTCATTATAGTAACCTGTCTTATGCATACATCTATTTCAAATCCTGTGTTGCCTTAAATTGTGAGCTTAACTCTTGATGATACAATCGTTTAGTTACAGCTACCTTTATTATTGTTACTTTATGCGTGCTATTAACCTTTTGAAAAGCTTGTTTAATATAAAATATAAAATGAGGCTGTCATTCGAAGGAGATGTACTACTGTGTTAAAGCGATCCCACTTTGTACAAATACTGTGCATCCCCTCTTCTTTATTCTGTACCCCATTTAACTCCTGCCTCAATAAAAGAAAGATTGACTAAAAAAAAAAACAATGAGCTGGGGCCTAACTGAAAGTGACAGTGCCTCGCACGCTACTGACCGAGAAGACACGGAAACGACCCTGGAACCTACACATCCGTCACCCACATACGCCCACATTAGAGAGACTGGTCCCCTCTCGATCACCTGGCTACTTTATGCACCTGTGGCTTTGTAGCCTCTAGATAAAGATGTACATAATCGCTTGCGGTCGGACAACCCATGCCCTTCCCTCCAGGACAGAGCGGCACAGGCAACTGCGTTTGACCAGCGGATGATGTCATTCATGGTTCTGGGTGACCTCGACTCCGCAGGGGAGTCAGGAGAAGTCTCAGAGACACTAAATGCTAAATGCTGGACTCTATCGACCGTATCATGGGTATGATGCTGGACGCCACCAACACTGTCCAGGAATGGGCTCACGATATTCGTGAATGGGTTCAGAGATGTTTCTGTTTTCGTCAGAAACCCCAGTGTTCGCCTCTCCTATGGGACGCGCATAGCAGCACTCCTCTGTATTAACAGATGGTTGGCGGGTCTTAGCGCCAAATCATTGAGACCCCAGACCCAAGGCACACAAATTCCTGATGGAACTTATTACACATGTTTATGGTCCCGCTGCCCTCATCAAGACCCAAACCTCCAGGAGGAAGGGGTGTTCTTTGGGACCAGTCGACAGCGGGGCTTGTCGCCAACCACTTTGGGACATCTGACCCGGTACCCCGCTATCGCTAACTCTCTTACTCATATGGAGTGAGAGTCAACCTCTGGTGCTCCAGATGATCAGACAGAGAACACAGAACGCACAGATGCGCTAGGTACCGTTTTCCTCAGGGGAGCGCCCCTAAGTTACCATTGACTATACATTCTACTACACGCACAGGACATTCCATTGCATGTAGGTGGAAGGCATTCAAACCTAATAAGGACCACTTTCACGTAGACGACTGGCTTGCGAAACTGTATTTGAAGACACGTCATGTGGTCTTTTTTTTCCATCCCTCTTGACGACATTATCTAGGTTTCCTGTGAAACAATAACACCTCGGCAAAAGTCTGCTGATGTGCCAAGAACCCCAAAAAGAGTCCAGGCCACCAGGGCAGCCAATTCTCCAGGAATAGAAGATGTGGGTTCCCTTCGGGTCTGTGAGAAATAGTAGGATATGAATGTAGAAGGAGGAGATCCTCACCAGTCATTCCCGGAAGGTCCGGGAAACAAGGTTAATTCTGTCACAGTGGGACGGCCAAGTTGGTGTTATTATGAACAACGAGATGCTGGAGAATTTTCCAAGGAGGGAAAAGCATACTTTCCCCGGGAAAGCCCAGGTGGCCGGAGTGCGATCACCATTATGCAGCATCGCGGCATTGTGGCAACTGAAGAACATCGCATTCTGCCAGTCCCTCTGATATGTGTTTTCCCCGGGAGACAGTCCAACCTCGGGGTTCTGCGAGGAAGGCAGGAATTGAAGATGCCTTTTATGATGTCTGATAGAAGAGTTGGTTCCATCCAGGCGAATGGTATACCTGACTGTCCACGCTCTGTCCATCCGGAGTAGGATGCAAAAGATGGAGTACTTCTTTACCAGTCTACGGATAGTTCCATGTGCAAGGTGCGTAGTCGCTTACGAATCCTAAAAAGCGGATCATCCACTACAAAACACGACGGTTCGGACCATGGAGAATCTTTAGTTCCCTGAATAGACCCGAAGGAAATTCAGGAATCTTGAGTTTCCTGAATTGACCCAAAGGAGATTGTCCAGGAAGATAATGCTTTGCCTTCCCCACACGTAATTAATCACTGGTTTCTGTAGGTTAACAAAGCCCCCAAGGATCCAAGCTGAGGGATCAGGTTCCGTATAATATAATGAATCCATCTCAAATAAGTATTATAACATAGATGGTTAACACTCTAGACGCGTAACCCTCTAGACGATTAACACTCTAGTCCCAGTGGGGTTAAGTATGTCATATGTGTCTGCGTCTCCGAGAATCCCTGTGGAGGTGCAGGATCTAGTGGCTATGAGGGTGGGATTGTATTGTGATATCAGCGGTTCCAGGTGATATTGTGTGTAGGTAACGTCAGTTCGTCTGCCCTGCAGTCAATCTACTCTGATCTGGAAGCCCATCTAGCGTTGGGGATAAGAGCGGTGTGTCTGGCGGTCAATGAGGGGTAATATCTGTGAAAAGGTAGACATATACAACCAGTAAAATGGGGCTGGGTCATGTCTGGAATATGTTTCCCTCTGTCCTAGGTGAGTACAACCTATTCTGTGTATAAGTTATCTTGTTTCTTGTCTTCTCGTGGGGAGTATCTCTCATGCTTATGAGAAGTCTTAGGTGTGTTGGCGGTTATAGAGGGTAAGCCAAGGTTTCCAAAGTTCTTCTGTCTTCCTAGTTTTCATGTAAGAAAACACTTTGAATCTGTAGTATTGATGTACTTTTTCTAACAATTCCTTGTTGGATGGGCAGTATGTGTCTTTCCAATGTGATGCCAAGAGGTTCCTGGTTGCTAATATGATTAGAGTGGCAATCTATTTAGTTTCTATGGTCCACGTGTCTGGGAACAGTAATAGGAGTCCCACCATAGGTGTAATGAGGTGAATAGTGGGTGTCAATTTATTTAGCAGTATTTGTGCGTGCAACCATAGAGGTCTGATATCCCCACATTCCCACCATATGTGGGTCATGGTGCCTTCCAAAGCCCCACATCTCCAGCATTAAGGGTTTACATTAGGGTATATCTTATGCAATCTGTGCGGGGTGAGATACCACCTATAGACCACCTTCTTGTGCGCTTCTATATGGGAGTCACAAGACGTGACACCTCGGAGCGCCGATAGGGATTGGAGCCATTGCTCGTCTGAGAGCCTGGGCATGTTCTCTTCTTCCCATTGTGTTACATAAGTGAATGAGCAGGGTGGAGCTTGATCTGATCTGAGTATTTTGAAGCCAAGGGACAAGGCTTTAGGTTTAGTAGGGGCAGAGTGGCATCTCTCGACTAACTACCTGATGCTTTTCAGTTGCAGATATGTAAAGATAATCAATTTAGGTAGGTGGAACTGTTTTTTTAGGTATGGGAAGGGTAGTATCATTGAATTTGAGCATAGGTCCCGAATTTGAGTGACACCTCTGGACGTCCAGGGTTTCAGGGAGAGCCATGGTGAGATTTCCTCTAGTGCCACTATTGGAGCATGTATGCAGAACTTTTTGTCATCAGCTATGGACACTCGCCATGTGTCCCAGATTCGTAATGTCAGAGTAGTGGTTGGGTATAGCATGGACATGCATGGTCTGACGGCTTTAGGGGACCATAGTATGTTTGTTAAGGGGCTGGGATTAGTCAAGTCATGCTCCATGTCTACCCATTGGAAGGTATGCCTAGAGGCGTGGAGTTTGATGGCCGATTCTAGAATGGCCGCTTTGTAGTAGGTAATCAATTTCGGGAATCCTAGGCCTCCTGCTGTCGGTGCTAGTTGCATGAGAGAGAGAGAGGGAGGCGTGGTTTTGTCTTGCCCCGTAGGAATTTGTTGAATGTGACCTGGGTGGTTTTGAACACCTGTAGTGGGACCTGTAAGGGCAACATTCTAAATATGTATAGAAGTTTGGGTAAATATCATCATTTTAATTGTGTGAAGTCATCCCAGCCATGACAGGCGGACATCTTTCCATTTCTGGAAGCTAAAATTCCAGGTGTGTACCATCGGGCCGTAATTAGGGGATATCATAGTCTATTTATGAAGAGCTAATTTCACTCCTAGATAGGTGAGATACTTTTGTCTCCAATCAAACTGGTGCGTGAGGCGTAGTTCTTGTGTTTGTTGTGCTGATATGTGGATCGGGAGTGCTTGTGTTTTAGTCTTATTTAGCCTGTAGTAAGATACCTGACCATAACCATCTAATAGGGTCAAGAGTCGTGGTTGGGAAGTCTTAGGCTCGCTTAAGGAGATCAGAATGTCGTCAGCGAACATGGCTAAGCGATAGTTCGTGTTGTTGATTTGAATTCCCGAGATAAGCTGGTCTTGCCTAATTTTGTGGGCTAGTGGCTCCAGTGACAGGATGAATAGGAGGGGAGATAATGGGCATCCCTGTCTCGTGCCGTTAGTAAGGCTAAAGGGAGACGCAACAAAGCCAGAGTGAGAGACATGGGCTGAGGGTTTCCCGTAGGGTGCCATAATCCCTTGTATCAGTTCCTGTGGGAATTTGTACTTCGTTAGTACGGAGGACATATTGTCCCAGTTAAGTCGATCAAAGGCCTTCTCTGCATCTAATGCCAAGAGCAGGCCCTTTGTGCCATTCCCCTCTATGTGTGAGAGTATGTTTAGGATTTTCCTAGTGTTGTCGGAACCCTGTCTACCTTTGATAAAGCCAGATTGATCGTTATGTACTATGCGCGGCAATATGTTAGCTAATCGATTCGCAATGAGTTTGGCATAGATTTTGGTGTCGCAGTTTAATAAAGAGAGAGGTCTAAAGTTCGGGCAGTGGGTGGGGGGTTTCCCTGGTTTTGGTAGTGTAGAAATATGGGCCTAAAGTAACTCTGGGGGAATGGTGCCTGTTCGAAAGCATTGGTTAAATAGGGTAGTCATATGCAGGGACGTTTTAGCTGCGAGGCAAACAAGGCATTTGCCTTGGGCGGCATTTTCCAGGGGCGGCAAAAAAAGCTGTCTACAAATGCCCAGGGCAAATGTCTTGTTAGCCTTGCGGCTAACTGACATGCTGGGCGGTCGGGCGGGCGGCGCTTGCGAGGGAGCACTTTCCCCTGAGCTCTCTGCTCAGCTCCCTTGCGCGTCGCCCACAGAGTGAGGCTGGGAGCCGGAATATGATGTCATATTCCAGCTCCCAGCATCACTCTGCGGGTGGCACGCAAGGGAGCTGAGCAGAGAGCTCAGGGGAAAGTGCTCCCTCACCAGTGCCGTCCGACCGACCAGCAGCCAAGCAACCACTGGACCACCAGAGAATGGGAGAATCCCCCCCAGCATTCCCAAAGGTAAGGAGGCTGGGGGGTTAAATTAAAAAAAAAGAAAGTGAGTGTGTTAATGTGAGTGTGTCTGTTAGTGTGTGTGTGTCTGACTGTGTGTGTCTGTTAGTGTGTGTGTGTCTGACTGTGTGTGTCTGTTAGTGAGTGTGTATTTCTGTTAGCTAGTGTATGCGTATCTGTCAGTGAATATGTGTGTGTGTGTGTGTGTATTTAGAAGGCGGGGCAGGGGGGAAGGGTTGGGTGGGGGTGGCACGCGCGGGGGGGGGTCTGAGTTTTGTCCTGATTAGGGCAGCACAAAACCAAGATATACCACTGGTCATATGGGGTGCCAGTATATGTTTAAATGTATGGTAATAGAGATTGGTGGACCCATCAGGGCCGGGTGATTTTTGTTTCGGTATTTGTTTGATGGTTTGTAGGATTTCTTGGGACGTGAACGCTTGTTTCAGCGTTTGGCATTCTTCGGTTGTGAGGTTGGGCAAATTGATGTCTCTTAAGAAGACATCGATGTCTGCTTGCCTTGGTGTATGGGTTTGACCATCTTTATCCAGATTATAGAGTTCGCTATAGTATCTGCTGAATTCTTCCACTTTGTCTTGTGGGTTGGTTAGTTTGCGGCCATCCTTCGTGTAGAGGTAAGCGATTTTCGTGGATCGGGTCCTAGCTTTGATTGGGATGCTAATATTTTGCCTGCCCTATTCCCGTCCTTAAAAAAATTTGTGTTTCACCTTCATCAGGAGATAGGTGGTTTTAGCCAATTCCATATCCCGTAGGCGAGCTTGAAGCTGGAGAATCTGCTTCTTGTTAGTATGGGTAAGCACTGTGAGTTTGGTGATGGTCTAAGTGTACTCTAATGTGCATTTCTTTTTATTGTAGCTGGAGTGTTTGATAAGCTGACCCCAGGGCCTGACTGGGGACACAAAGCAGCCCTGGAAAAAAATCTTTGGCAGCCCCATAAGTCGTTGTGCTATGTAGTGTGTGTTATATAACACACACTACATTGCATATATACACACACACACACATATTTATATATAAACCGGTGTGTATATATATATATGTAAAAACTGATAAAATTCGTATTTTGTAATAACTTTTTTATTGGACTAACAGAATTTTTTTAATGACAAGCTTTCGGGAGAACCTCCCTTTCTCAAGTCTGAAGCATTTCTGAGCAAGATGACACATAGAATTCAAAGTTGAGTTGTGATACAGGGGTTAAAGCGATATGAGTGTAGATAAGTGTCAGGGTACCTGTTGTCTCTACCTCTGTGGAGGTGAGACACTTGGACGTTCTTCCTCGCAAAAGGGTTGAATCACTCGTTCCTCGCGGTACCCTCGGTCGTTTACACGCCGGCCGCGAGGGATCCACTTCCTTTTATGACGCGGCGTTCAGTAGCCGACGTCATGACGACAACCCAACCCGATCTGTCAATCAAGCCCCAAGCACGAATGAGGATTCGTCGGGGGCGTGATTACCTGTTTGGAACCAGGGTATATAATAGGGCTTTCTACATTTGTTCATTGCCCTGTCGTGGTTCTAGCTTGTCTAGTCACTCAGTGCTCTTGTATTCTGTTAGTTTCTTTGGTTTTGACCCGGCTTGTCTGTTCTACCTCGTTTACCTCTATTACCCTTTGACTCAGCTTGTCTCTCGCTTACCTGCTCTCTCATTCCCTCGACCTCGGCTTGTCTCTAGACCATTCTTTATTTACTACTTACGTTAGTCCGGCCATTCTAAGGTCCGGTATACGTACCCTGTACCTGTTTGTACTCTGCGTGTTGGATCCCTGTCCCAATCCTGACAATAAGACACATACCCATGTATCACAACTCAACTTTGAATTCTATTTGTCGTCTTGCTCAGAAATGCTTCAGACTTGAGAAAGGGAGGTTCTCCCAAAAGCTTGTCATTAAAAAATTCTGTTAGTCCAATAAAAAAGTTATTACTAGATACAAATTTTATCTGTTTTAGTCATCTACATCACTGGACTAATACGGCTACAATCTCTACTTTTATATATATATATATATATATATATATATATATATATATATATATATATATTATTGGAATATTTATTTTTCAATTCAAAATATTAGTCCTTTTAGGGTAATTAAATTATACAGTAAAGAATACTCACATGCAGACACAGACAATCTTACTGATGCACACAAATAGGTTCATTGCCAGACAATCTCAATGACACACACAGACAAGGTTACTGGTACACACACACATTTAGTACAGACAAACTCTGATACACAGACAAGCTTACTACAGACAAGCTCACTGCACACACATGCTCACCACAGACAGGAGTAGACACACCCATGCTCCCTACAGACAATCTCACTAACACACACAATCCCTACATACAAGCTCACGGACACACATACAAGCTCACTCACTAGCAGGCACACACACAAACTCACTAGCAGGTGCACACACACAGAAGCTCCCTCACTAGCAGATGCACACACACACATAGAAGCTCACTCACTAGCATATGCGCACACACACAGAAGCTCACTCACTCACTAGCAGATGCACAAACACAAAGACATCCACACACACAGAGGCAGACATCCACACACACAGAGGCAGGCACCCACACACACACACACAGAGGCAGACATCCACACACACAGAGACAGGCAGACAGCCACACACACACCAAAACCCAGCCACCCCCCCACACACACACACACAGGCAGACAGTCAAACACACACAGGCAGATAGCCACACACTCACACAGGCAGATAGTCATACACACACAGGCAGATAGCCACACACTCACACAGACAGTCATACACACACAGGCAGATAGCCACACACACACACACACACACACGCAGACAGTCATACATACACATAGAGGCAGACAGTCACACAAACACAGACAGTGTCACACACACACACACACACAGGCAGGCAGACAGTCATACATACACACATAGGCAGACAGTCACACACACACACACAGGCAATCGCACACAGACACACTGACCTACTTCTTACCTCCACATCCCTTTGTTGCTCCTGGAGGCTAGTTCTTGGGGAAGCAGGGACTCCTTCCTGCTTCCCATGCTGCCTTTACCAGGGCCCCCGCCTCAAAGTGCTCGTTAGTCTAATGCCCCAATCGTTGTCCTCAAGGTGAGTTTAAGTGTGACTAAGTGGCTACTAAAAAAGACTGAACATACCCCATTTGCAATACCTTGGGTTGTCTACTATTGCAAATGGTATGCCATCATGGGGGTAATTTGCATTCCTGGGCTACCGTACGGTCTCCAAGGCAACATAACCAACCTGGCGAATTTCAATGTGAAAAAACTGAAACGCAAGCCTTATATTTGACACTGTAACTTTTGAAAACCCCATAAAACCTGTACATGAGGACTTTTGAGTCCTCCTCCACTCCTCCATGACGACATCACGGAGCTGGTGGATGTTAGAGACATTGCGCTCCCCCACCTTCCATTTGAGGATGCCCCACAGATGCTCAAAAGGGTTTAGGTATGGAGACATGGGGATTGTGTGTGATTTAAGTACCCACAGAGTTTACTTTTTTATATATATTTTTTATATTTCTTATAGTTTGTATTTGTATTTTTACTTATTTACTTGTATTTATTTTTAATATAATATATTTGTATTCTGTTACTTATTTTTGAATAAAACTTACTTCACCATAGAAGCCCTCCTTCTCTGTTTTGCGCTTTTTAGGCACATCAACTAAGCAGTGAACACAAGAATTCTATATGGACATTTCTTCTTTAACGCCTTAAGGATGGCGGGCATTCTATGCTGTACTAAGGGAACCGGCTCTAAACGCTGGAGGGCGGCATAGAACGTCCCCGTTGTCCTTTCTATTTACCCGGCGATCACGGTATGGGGACTTACCTGGGAGCCCAGGGAGTCCCATTCCGTTCTCTTTGGCCCCCCCGGGCCACGTGATCGCATGGTCCTTGTGAGGACTTCACGATCACATGGACGGCATAGCAGTCCAAGGCATTGCCAGCAGGGGGAGTGCCTGTAATGTCAGGTACTCCCCCTGCTGTCTGAAAAAAAAAAACTGTTTAAAACAGTGTAAAATTAAATTATATATACTTAGATCATATATATTTATTATATATATGATCTAAGTATATATACAAATACATACACATAAATACACATACACTGTCTAAGTGTATTTTAATATTAATATATATTAATAGCAAAGTACACGTACAATGATATTGATTAAATATATATATATAATTATCATTATATATATATATATATATTTATATATAATATAAAATAAATAAATATGTAAATACGTTAACCCCTTAAGACCGGAGGGCGTACTATTACGTCCTTTTTAAAGCGGCTCTAAACGCCGCAGGGCTTAATAGTACGCCCGCCGGTTTTTAGTAACTTACCCGGTCGCCGGCGGTCCCACGCCGGCGATCGCGGTTGGGGGGACTCCCAGGGAGCCCCCCCGCGGCACATCTTCCTCCTCCGGTCCCTCCCGGTCATGTGAGAGTGAGGTCCTTGCGAGGACCTCACAATCACATGGCCGGTATAGCTGGCTGTAATGACAGTTGGTCCCCCTGCTGGCTGAAATCAAATCAAATAAATGTTAAATAAGTGTAAAAAAAAAAATGTATACTTAGATCATATATATATATTATATATATATATATGATCTAAGTATATATATATACACGTATACATACACACACATACACCGTCTAGGTGTATTTTAATATTAATATATATATATAATTATATATATATATATTAATATCAAATTACACGTAGACTGATACTGATTAAATATATATATAATTATTGTTATATATATATTTATAAATAATATAAAAAATAAATATGTAAATACGTAAAAAAATAAAATAAAAAAAATAATTAAAAATAAAATATTAAAAAATATATAGATGTGTTTTATTTCGTTCTAACTGTATTGTGATATTAATATATATATATATTTATATCTATATCAAAATACACGTAGAACGAAATAATATATATATCTATATACATAAATATATACGTATATATCACTATATATATACCTATATATAAATAAAAATATTAAAAGAAAAATATATATATATATATACGTATATATACACATATGTATATATATACATATATTAATTCTACACATATATTTATGTAATAATTTTACATAATTAGGTATCCTAATTAATTACAATTAGCGGGACCTGCCTGACCACCCATGCCGAAAATATAGGGAATTTAATTTGCTAGCACTACATTTAACCCTATAACTTTCCAAGACACCATAAAACCTGTACATGGGGGGTACTGTTTTACTCGGGAGACTTCGCTGAACACAAATATTAGTGTTTCAAAACAGTAAAATGTATTACAACCATGATATCGCCAGTAAAAGTGAAGTTTTTTGCATTTTTCACGCACAAACAGCACTTACAGGGACAATATTATTGCTGCAATACTTTTTACTGTTTTGAAACACAAATATTTGTGTTCAGCGAAGTGTTCAGCAAAGTCTCCTGAGTACAACAGTACCCCTCATGTACAGGTTTTATGGTGTTTTTAAAAATTACAGCGTCAAATATAAGGCTTGTGTTTAATTTTTTTCACATTAAAATTCGCCAGATTGCTTACGTTGCCTTTATGACCCTATGGTAGCCCAAGAATGAAAATTACCCTTATGATGGCATACCATTTGCAATAGTAGACAACCAAAGGTATTGCAAATGGGGTATGTCCAGTCTTTTTTAGTAGCCACTTAGTCACAAACACTGGCCAAAATTGGCGTTTTTTGCATTTTTCACACACAAACAAATACGAACGCTAACTTTGGCCAGTGTTTGTGACCAAATGGCTACTAAAAAAGACTGGACATCGCTTATTTGCAATACCTTGGGTCGTCTACTATTGCAAATGGCATGCCATTATGGGTGTAAATTTATTTCCTGGGCTACTATACAGTCTCAAAGGCAACGTAACCAATCTGGCGAATTTCAATTTCAAATGTAACACGCTATATTTGACCCTGTAACTTCTCAAAACACCATAAAACCTGTACATAGGGGGTACTGTTTTACACGTGAGACTTTGCTGAATACAAATATGTGTATTTTATTGCAGTAAAAGCAAACAGTATTATGACATTGACAGTTATGTAGAACGAAAAAAATCAAAAAAATCTCATTTTCTCCCATTTTTTTTCATATTAAATTATGTTTCATAGCTAAATATTTGATATTAAATGAAAGCACTGTTTCCCCTGAATAAAATGATATATAATAAGGGGGGGTGCATTTAATATGAAAGAGGTGAATTACGGTTGGACAGACATATAGCGCAAATGCCAGGTTTTGTTTACGTTTTGTTTCGTTCACAACTTGTACATTTGGCTGCGGTGTTAAGGGGTTAAAAATAAAATAAAAAATATACATATGTGTAATTTCAGTATTTTAAAATTACTATATATATATATAGATATCAAAATACACGTAGAATGAAAAAAAAATATATATATATATATATACATAAGTATATACATATATATCACTATATATACATATATATAAATAAAAATATTAATAATTATATACACACATATATATACACACGTGATTCTACATATATATTTATATAATAATTTTACATAATTAGGTCATTTTATTAATTACAATTTGCAGAACCTGCCTGACAACCCAGGCCGAAAGTCAAGGGAATTTAATTTGCTAGCACTATATTTCATAGTTAACCCTGTAACTTTCCAAGACACCATAAAACCTGTTTATGGGGAGTACTGTTATACTCAGGAGACTTCGCTGAACACAAATATTAGTGTTTCAAAACAGTAAAATGTATCACAACAATTATATCGTCCATGTAAGTGCCATTTGTGTGTGAAAAATGCAAAATATTTCAATGTCACTGACGATATCATCGTTGTAATACGTTTTACTGTTTTGAAACACTAATATTTGTGTTCAGCGAAGTCTTCCGACTAAAACAGTACTCCCCATATACAGGTTTTATGGTGTCTTGGAAAGTTACAGGGTTAAATATGAAATATAGTGCTAGCAAATTCAATTCCCTGGACTTTCGGCCTGGGTTGTCAGGCATGTCCTGCAAATTGTAATTAAAAAAATGACCTAATTATGTAAAATTATTACATAAATATATATGTAGAATCATTATATATATATATATATATATACACGTATGTGTATATATATATGTGTGTATATAATTATTCATATTTTTATTTATATATATGTATATATAGTGATATATTTTTTTTTTCATTCTACGTGTATTTTGATATCTATTTATATATAGTAATTTTAAAAAACTGAAATTACACATATGTATATTTTTTATTTTATTTTTTTACGTATTTACATATTTATTTATTTTATATTATATATAAATATATATATAATGATAATTATATATATATATATATATATATTTAATCAATATCATTGTACGTGTACTTTGCTATTAATATATATTAATATTAAAATACACTTAGACAGTGTATGTGTATTTATGTGTATGTATTTGTATATATATACTTAGATCATATATATAATAAATATATATGATCTAAGTATATATAATTTAATTTTACACTGTTTTAAACTGTTTTTTTTTTTTCAGACAGCAGGGGGAGTACCTGACATTACAGGCACTCCCCCTGCTGGCAATGCCTTGGACTGCTATGCCGTCCATGTGATCGTGAGGTCTTCACAAGGACCTTGCGATCACGTGGCCCAGGGGGGGGGCGAAGAGAACGGAATGGGACTCCCTGGGCTCCCAGGTAAGTCCCCATACCGTGATCGCCGGGTAAATAGAAAGGACAACGGGGACGTTCTATGCCGCCCTCCAGCGTTTAGAGCCAGTTCCCTAAGGACAGCATAGAATGCCCGCCATCCTTAAGGGGTTAAAGAAGAAATGTCCATATAGAATTCTTGTGTTTACTGCTTAGTTGATGTGCCTAAAAAGCGCAAAACAGAGAAGGAGGGCTTCTATGGTGAAGTAAGTTTTATTCAAAAATAAGTAACAGAATACAAATATATTATATTAAAAATAAATAAAAGTAAATAAGTAAAAATACAAATACAAACTATAAGAAATATAAAAAATATATATAAAAAAGTAAACTCTGTGGGTACTTAAATCACACACAATCCCCATGTCTCCATACCTAAACCCTTTTGAGCATCTGTGGGGCATCCTCAAATGGAAGGTGGGGGAGCGCAATGTCATCCACCAGCTCCGTGATGTCGTTATGGAGGAGTGGAAGAGGACTCAAAAGCTGGACAAAAGTGGTAAATGGTGTTCCTCAGGGTCCTGTTCTGGGACCGCTTCTATTTAATATATTTATAAATCATCTTGAAACATTCTTGATCCAAGGAGATATCTGACTGCCATTTTGGTGTCAAGAAGGAATTTTTTCATAGTTTGTTGCACAACTGGAGCCACTTCAGACTGGGTTTTTTTTTTTTGCCTTCTTCTGTATCATCAACTAAAATATATGTGAAAAAGGCTGAACTTGATGGATGCAAATAATAGTGTATTACTAATATTTTATTATTTGTATAGTGCCAGCGAATTCCATAGCGCTGTACAATGGGTGGACTAGCAGGCACATAATTGTAACCAGACAAGTGGACGCATAGGAACAGGGGGGTTGAGGGCCCTGCTCAATGAGCTTACATGCTAGAGCTAGTGGGGTATAGTGACACAAAGGGTATAAGTAGGGGTAACAATGTAGGTTGCTTGAAAAGTAAGGGCTTAGAAGGTTATTTTTGACAGTTGCAGGAGAGGAGTCGTGGATGTGGGTGGGGATAAAAACCTAGTAGCAGATTAATTGATAAGCTCTCCTGAAGAAGTGAGTTTTCAAAGATTTTTTTTGAAGGAGTGGAGTGAGATGGTAGTCACTGTCACTGGGGATGGAAGACAAAAACTATGTGTGGGTCCTCAGATTCCTTTTGTGTTTTGGTCACCCTGTGCCTATTATTGGTGCAGGGTGTTGTAGCAGACCCAGGGTAGCCCAACTGGTTACCTCCACTAATTCCCTTCCTTTAGCCAGTCACAACCCCTGTAAAGTACAAATAGGCCCATCCCCCCCTCCCCCCCTCCCTCCTCCAGTAACTGGATGACACACAGTCCTGGAGGTACAACACAATTTTTTAGCCACAAACAGCTTTTATGCATAACACCGTACCACACAAACATACAAGGACACAATCATGCAAGGACACATCCCAAGATCCTCCCCCTCCCTGGGGTCGCAGCGCAGGAAGGGACTCTGCTCCCTTTGTCCCCCAAAGCCTGCCACTAAACCCATAGGGTTTCCCACACCAATCGCCAGGGGTCTTTTTCCCCTGGGAGTCTAGGAACAGGAAAAGGGACCGTCCCTTTGTCTCCCAGACACAGAAAAGTCAGCTCTCGGGAAAAGAGCTGGTCTCTTTGTCCCTCAGGTTCCTGAGAGCCCGCCAAACTCGTCAGTGCCCCAAAAGTGCTCACAACAATCTCAGGGACCCTTGCTATGGTTCCTTTTTCGACTAGTCTCTGTTCACGAGGATCTGATGTGAAACCCAGACAAGGGAAGCGTCTCCTTTCGGGGGATGAATGCTCCCCCTGGCCGGCGTCCGTCTAACGGTGGCCACACAGGGAAACACTCATTAATTACTTCCCTTGTGGTTTGACACCTATGTTACGAATGCTAATGTTCTGATTATTTGGTGTGAGCGTTCTAATGGGACACTGGGGAGGTCCTCATTCAGGAGAAGAACGAGTTGGGAAAAAATCCACGAATGCTCCCGTTGGGAGCATTACGTACAGTGGCCATCCAGGGAAGCACTCATTAATTGTTTCCCTTGCGGTTTGCGGTTTTGACACTTAGGTTGCGAGGTGTGAACATTTAAACCTAACATTCTAAATGAGGGATTGGGGTTGTCCCTGTTCTGGAGGTGAATGAATTCCCTTTGCGGAAACCCTCCCAAACAGCGAGCAAGCACAATAAGCGAACATACAGGGGAAACACATGTAAAAGAAAGTGAAAATCCATGAACAGGCAGCGGTTCCGCCACAGGTATGTTGAATGTATTGCTTGTCTGCGCCTCTCCACCTCCTGTCTCTTTTTCCTGCTCAGCCACCCTGCCTTCCCTCAAGCGGCTGAGAGAGATCCAGGGAGACCAGACAGTGGGCATTCATTGCCAGGTATGTGCTTCAGATGCAGAGGTCGGCTGGGTGAGTCCTGCTCTTGCATGGGCAATTTGTTTGGAGTACCGATTTGATGATGGCCTTGGTGGGCTGGATGTACTGACTAACTTCTGAGTTAACTTGCCTGGGGTCTCCTGTATTGGTCTCCTTCCAAAGGGGGAGAAATATGGTGGGGGCTATCCTGGGCTGAAGACACAGGGTTCCAGATTTGCTATTGGGGTGTATGGGTGTCATGGTGGCCCCCTGAGAGTGGAGTCATATGGAGATAGGTTTGAGTTTGGGAGGGGGGCCATGGCAGAATTACTGGGAGCTCCCTTTCTCCACTTCTAGGTCCCCTTTTATGTCTAAGTCACCCTGTGCTTATAAGGGACACAGGGTGACCGGAAAGCTCAGTCTGGCCTGCCCAAACCAGATTTCCGCACACTGATTGGCTATGAGGGCTCCACTCATCTAACTGGGACAAACTTACAAACTATGTGGAACGTTGTTGAGGAGGCTGCCAGGATGGATTTACTTTTTGGGACTTGTTACCCAACTAACTCAGGCACAGACCGATTGGAGGTCTAGTACCTGATAAGTCTACCTTTGGGGGAGAGGGGGGAGATATGTGATGGTAGTCACCATTACTGGGGATAGAAGACAGACACCATGTGTGGGTCCCCAGATTCCATTTGTGTTTTGGTCACCCTGTTCCTCTGCTTGTTCTCTTATTGTCAGTACAGTAGGGAGTACAAACAGATACAGTTGTAATTAAAATCATTTTACCCCCATTGAAATTCAGGTTTATTGACACAATTTACAGACTATCAGCTGTTTGCAATGAGCAAATGAAACCAAATCAAACAAAATCAAGGATTCTAGTGGTTTCCCCAAGCAAAAATATACAAAACAGGTGTTGTCTCAAGCACACCTGATGCAACAACTCAACCTCACCACACACCATATATCAGACTTGTCAGACCATATATCAGACTTGTCTTAAAAGAACTGTTGGAAATTATCTGTACTGTAAACTCAAAAAAAGTGCTGTTTCAAACAGCCTGAAGTGCATTTCTTGGGTTACATAATTTCTAGCTTAAAGGGAAACCCCAGTGCCAGGAAAACAATCTGTTTTCCTGGCACTGCAGGTCCCCTCTCCCTCCAACCCCCCCATCCCATGTTGCTAAAGGAGTTAGAACCCCTTCAGTGACTTACCTGAGACCAGCGCCTATGTCCCTCGGCGCTGGTTTAGGGTCCGCCCACGCTCCTCCCCCGCTGACGTAATCCGGCGGGGGAGACCGATTGTGCATGCGCGGCCACCGGCGGGGGAGACCTAATGCGCATGCGCCGCAATGCCGCACACGCATTTAAGACCTCTCCATAGGAAAGCATTGAAAATGCTTTTAATGCTTTCCTATGGGGATTTTAGCGACGCTGGAGGTCCTCACATAAAACCTGTGCTATAAACCAGGAAGTGCCCTCTAGTGGCTGTCTAGTAGACAGCCACTAGAGGAGGAGTTAACCCTGCAATGTAAATATTGCAGTTTATGAAAACTGCAATATTTACAGTTGCAGGGTTAAGGGTGGTGGAAGTTGGCACCCAGACCACTCCAATGGGCAAAAGTGGTCTGGGTGCCTGGAGTGTCCCTTTAAGGTTTTCTATGTACCCTAATAAACTAGCTGGAGTACTAAATTGAACTAATTCTGGTGAGTGCTGTGTTCCCTGGGTTGGCATTGGTGAAGAATCAGAGCATTACCAAGGTAAAGCGGCACCAACGCTCTGATCCATTCCAGGGAGTGATAAACACCCCCACGATACAAGCTATCAGGCCCCCCAATTGCATAGCATCGGTCCACTGGAATCAAAGACACTGGAATCTGAAGCCAGCAGACACCCCCCATTAGACAGGCACCAGTGGTGCCCTTAACCAGCAGCCTTAGTATGCAGAACATTTTGAAGGAACAGTCAATATCTGCTCCCTCGTGATCCCTCTGGCCACATGACTCCTCAGCTGGCTTCAACCATCCCCAAAACAGAGCCTTTGGGCAGTGGTGACTCTGGGAACAATATAGGGGGCACATAAGCTACCATCAAAACTGGTTGCAGGACACTAATAATTCTCACTAAGGGGTGCTGCCATTGACTGTCTTAAACCAGCAAAGATTAAGAATTAGAGAGCTATCTACTAAACCTCGGCGCTGGCTACAGGTAAGTCACTGAAGGGGTTTTAACCCTTTCAGCAACCTGGGATGGGGGGTGGGAGGGAGAGGGGACCTGCAGTGCCAAGAAAATGGTTTGTTTTTCTTGGCACTGGAGAGTCCCTTTAAGGTTAAGACTTGCTTCTTTTTTTTTTTTTTTTTAATTCTTTATTTTGGTTGTGCAAGCATTACATCATACTTGAGTAGCCACGACAGCCATATCAAGCTTCATAACAGTAACAGTTGAAAACAATATCATGGCATAGGAGGTACTGCACATTTTTTTTTAAAAGGAGAGCATGTGATAAAAAGAGAAAGAAAAACTCAACGTGGCAACATCTTATTTATCTCAGGTTAATATCGTAGGCTAGTGGTAGTGGGCCTAGTGAGCGTCCCTTGTGTGTCTTAAAGTGCGGTTTTGCTTGGTCTGCTTTCGTTAGTTGGGACTGGTGAGTCTGTGCTGTTAAGGTGTGGGGAAACAGCCTAGGTATGCCAACTGGTGTGGTCCGGCGTTGTGCCGTCAGTGGGGGCGAGTGTGCGGCCCAGAGTTGTGTAGGCTTGTAGGATAAAAGAAAAATAATAAATAGAAGAGGTACAGAACGAAATCTAGTGTATAAACAAGCACGTTAGTGAAAGTAGGGGATTTCGGTGGAGTATATTTATGGCTTAGGAGCCAGCTCCGTGTAGTGAGGCTGAGATATGGTGGGAGCTGTTTGGAGCCGGGGGGGGGTAGGGTGGTATATTGGAGCCAATTGTCCGGGTTATTCCCGGTGTCTATAGTGGGTGCCTGTTATCCCTTTAAATAAGTAGTCAGAGCGTATGAAATATATGAAACATGGGAGATAGGTGTGGGAGGCAAATAACAACTTATAAAACATAGGTATACAGCCGGCAGCTGGTAGTTCAGGTCTTTTTCCCGGCGGCACCCTCGCTGGTCGGAACAAACGGGATGACATTGGCCGGGTCCCAAGCCATTGTTTTCGGGGTTGCAAGTCCAAGTTTGGCCATCTCCGCTATGTCCTTGACCCGCTGTTCAGTGCCCTGGTGTTGTATTATAAGCACATGAGCTGGTCCCCATCGGTATGGCACCCCGCTGGCCTGTAGTAGCGTTGTCAGCGGTCTGAGGGTTTGCCGCCATCGCAGGGTTGTGCGTGACAGGTCTGAGTAGAACGCTATGTCCATGCCCTCAAAGCTGAGTGGAGTCTTCCCCTTTATGGCATCCATAAGTGCTGCTTTATCCTGCCCGTTTTGGAGCTTGATTAAGAGATCGCCGGTTGTGGCGCCTGTGAGCTGTGGAGGTTTGGGCAAGCGGAACATGCCATCCAGCTGTATCCCCTTCGCTTGTCTGTGAGGCAGTAAAGTGGAGAATAGCCTGCGGAGGAAATGGGGCATTTCAGCTGGGGACACCATGTCGGAAATACCTCTGACTTTGATGTGTTTCCACCTGCGTTTATCTTCTATGTCGGCTATTTGGTGGGACATTGCAGCGTGGGCCATGGTGAGGTCTCTCACCTGTGTCTGGAGGTCAAGCACCTCTGCTGTATGAGTTTGCGTGAGTTGTTCTACTGTGGTGAGGCGGGCTGTGAACTCTCTTACATCTCCCCTTACTTGGGATATCTCTGCTGACAACGACTGGCGTAAGTCCGCGAGGAGAGCGGTGAGTATTGCTGTAGTGATCGGGTGATCCAGCAGCTGTGCTGGCTTTGCCGGCTGTGCATGCTGTGCAGGCTGTGCAGGCTGTGCTGGCTGTGCATGCTGTGCAGGCTGTGCTGGCTTTGCAGGCTGTGCTGGCTGTGCAGGCTGTGCAGGCTGTGCGGGCTGTGCTGGCTGTGCTGGCCTCCGAAATCCCAGGGTCTCTGAGTAATGCAGCATGGTATCTTCTGAACCATCAGAGTAGTCATCAAAGTCGGCAAAGTCAGCCGCCATCTTGGGTCCCGCCGGGCCATGCGGCCTCCGCAAGAGATCTCCTATATCGGCAGATTGCCTGGGCCGATCTGGTCGCAATTTTTTTGTTTTCTTCCCCATTAGTGTTGGGGTGTCGTCTGGCCTTCTGTCAGTGCCAGTGACAGCATTTTCGGGCTGAATTTGGGGCTTTCGGGATCCTGCTTGCCGGAGCCCTGTGAGTGTGCAACCGTTCAGGTTAAGCGTTGGCTCCGCCCCCCAAGACTTGCTTCTTAAATGAGTAGAGTCCATTTATCTTGGGGTCTTATCGTATAATCTTTATTCACCTTTTGTTTTCTATAAGATTGTGAGATATTGCCCTCCTTAACATTCAATCTTTCATCAAATTGTAGATTATGCTAGCTTTAGTGTACCTATAATCTTAATTTTATTAATGACAGGAGGCGAGTATTTGCTTTAGTCTCTCTTTACTAGAACTCCACAGCAGCACAGAAAAACAACCAATCAGAAAAAAGTTAGGTACTATAAAACCCCCTTCCCATTGCATCATTTCCTCTTTCAAGCTGCGACAAAACAGAACAAAGGCAGAAAAAATAATGGGAAGCAACGAAGTCCAGATACGAAGAATTCAGCAATGTCCAACGTCTGAGAAGAACTGTCAACCAGATAGCGTTGATGGACTGAAAATAAATAAGTCAATGTCTACCATCCACGACGAAGTGCCACACTAGATAGCGCTGAAGGACTGGAAACTGAAACGAGAGAAAAACAGAATCGAACAGGTTGATTATCCAATGAAATGTATTTTGAATAAACTTGTAGATACCCAATGTAGCAAACAAAATTACCTTAATATGTAGATATCCCAACCCTACTTATGAAAAACAGACATAAGGACAGGTGACAGGTAGCAGAAACAACAAGCAGAGTTGTATACGTACCTGATTAATCCAAACTATAAAATTAAAGGGAGGGATAAGAACGGGTGGGAAATACTCGCCTCCTGTCATTAATAAAATTAAGATTATAGGTACACTAAAGCTAACATAATCTACGATTTTATAACATGACAGGAGGCTTCGTATTTGCTGTTTTAACGCTCAGTCAACAAATTCCACGCTGTTTGTTTCGCTGGTACCCATACTCTGAGCTACCCGAGCAAACCCAAATGGACTTTACAACTGCGATAGATGGCAATACAGCAACCGATGGAGATGCCAGTTGATGAAGTATCCCAAAAACGGAAAAAACATCCTCCGCTGATAGATCCAATGTACGTGGGGTCGCGACCTGTTACCTACCAGCCGGTCCATGAGCTGGCAAACTGACCTATTAGCCATTTCCCTGCAGTTATAAAATGTCGAAGGTCATTTGCGGACTTAGGGCCGCGATAAGACACTGCCACCATGTCACAACTCTTGATGTATAAGGTTACTCCACCGATCGTGCCAGGGGCACCCGGCAATGTGGCCTTGCAGGTAGACCTCCAGTCTCAAGGGATGCGCCCAAGTCCACCACCAAGTCGCAATAGAACCGAGTAGGATCTTTCGTTCCCTCCTGGCCTATCCGGTGAGATGTGTCATCCGAGAATAAATTTATAATGCAGGCAAGAGTGTGGTCAGACTATCCGTATCCTAAGTGATTCCAATATTCCAAATGGACTGTGTAATCCTCGGATGTGGTAGAGAAAAGACTCCAAAAGGACGTCCATTCAGGGTTCCGAACTGAACTTGTGTAGAGGAACGGTGGTCGACTATTCAGGGAATAGTGAATCCCAGAAATATTCAAAGGGATGGGAAGTGCAAACTGGAGCGCAGATTTCCATGCGGATTTGTCCTAGTCTAAGAGTGAAAGATGTTTGTGTAGGAGTAGGGGCACACCAGGTACCTCCATAAAGTCTCGTAGGTCTCCTCGACGGTAGTTGAAAAGTAGGTTAGCATGAATCCAACAAAACGGCTCCCGCGAGGGATAAATAGAGTATAGATGGAGGGTCCACCATCTCCGAACCCTGTTCACCAGGTATCGCAAGATCTTAATGACTGGGGAAGTCAAGACAACCGGGGTTTCCGGTCTTACCATGTGATCCATACGTACGGTTTACCTTCAGACCGGGTAATAAGCCTTCCTTAATCTTGTTATCCGAGCAAGGCAGTGCCTGTTTGCTCCATGAAGGTCTCCGTATCTCCTGATATCTTGACATGGGAGAAACTGTCTGCGCAGTTTGTTCGTAATGGTCTGGATATCCAAAACAGAAAGCAATTCTATGGTGCAGAATATACCAAAACCTGCACTCTCGTAATACCGGAGGTCCATCCGTTAGCCGTACCATCTCCGGGAGTGTGTGTAAATAAGTGGGAGTCTCCCCCCGTTATACCTCTGTGAGTATTTCTCAAGTGTGTTACAGCGGTCCGGATCCAGTAGATCCATTACAGTAGATAGAATAGAGGGATCCAGTCTAAGTATGTATATCTTGCATGACCAGGCAGACCTCTATAACGAAATCAGTAGCATGGACGTCAGCTCTAATTGAATGCAGGAGGGACGCCTCTCTATGTAGTCATCAATGTCTTGCACAGGTACAAGCCTGTGTGATGAACAAATGGGGGGTACTGTAGAGCGTCGAGTGTATGAGAGAGCTGCGCTCTCTACTAATGTGATTGCATACCGTGATAGCGCCCGGCTGCTAGCCTGAGCGGGCCGCACCCATTAATAACCAACAGCAGAGTCTACATCCGTGACCGGTTCTCTCTATGAGAATGTGTCCTCCAAACCTGTCCTCTGTATCCAGCCCAGTATCTGGTTGAGGTCGAGGGAGGGGCTGCGCCCTCTAATAACAAATCAGTATCCGGTTCTGTATATGAGAGGGGTTCGCCCTCTGTTTCTGAAAATAAATATACTCGGATCGAGGTGATGGAGGGCCGCACCCTCCTGTGATCCAAACTAGAGTCCCTAGAGACTCAGGGTGACCAACTGCAGGGCACACCACTTATTAATGACAGCATAAGGCTGAGGGCAATCTTCGGAAACAACGATGGAAAACTATCAACCGGCTATCCGGATCCCATGCGCGCGCGCGCGGGGTCCAGGAAGACCGTTGGTAGTCTGAGGAAAGCTGGAGATGTTCTCCGCAATCCACGAGTGCCCGGGAGGTTGGAGGAGGTCAAGTCAGGCCTCTTGACGACCCGAGCGAAAAGGAAAAGGAAGTCATGAAAGAACAAAAAAGCAACAATTAACGTAGATAAGAGTAAATACACCAATTTTATCTCAGATAGAAGGCAAATAGCAGGCCGGAAGGTAATAAAAGTAAGCCCCACTGGACAGGGCCAGGAGCTAACCTAACGCGGGAAAAAACTACCGACACCTATAAGGATTCCGGGAGGCAGATACGCAGTAGATGTTAAAGACAAGGAAAAACACCGCTTTCTCCTGTAGGTGTCTGAGTACCGGTCCTTGCCTGTGCGAAGTTCTCCTTGGAGATGTGCCGTCGCCGGTTTGGAGTAAATCGTGGATGTGTCCGGGGTCTTCATACGAAACCCTGCCCTTCAGGCATGAGGTTTAGGGCCTTCACCCTTCCCACCATATTCAGATGGCCGTACATTGGTGTCCTCTTGGATAGTATGGCAATGGTACTTGTCTGGACACCTGCCTATTTCCATGTCACTGGTGGGCACTGGTTTTTCCTCAGTGATATTCCCCCAGGCCTGCGGCCAAAAGGGTTTCGGCTCCAATAGAGCAGGCCCGTCAGAAGGGCACAGGCCCAGCAGGCCAAATGAATGGACACAGAATAGTTGGCCAAGCAAATAGGCACGGACATAGTAAGCCAATAAATGGGGCACAGACATAGCAGGCCGTTTTAATGGGCACAGACATAGCAGGCCAATCAATGGGGCACAGACATAGCAGGCCAATCAATGGGGCACAGACATAGCAGGCCAATCCTGGGTTTCATATTAAATGAGTAATGGGGACCTCTGAGTTTGGCATAGTCCCCTAAATGTCTGTAAATCCTCCGGGTATCCTGTGACCTAGGACCCTTAGACACTAATCTTAGACAGCGTACTACTGTGTGAATAAACCGTAACCGGGACTGGCGGTCCCTAAGTGCCCAGCAGGCAACATAGAGGTAAAACCCGTTATATTTGGTTTAAGCTGGATATGTTCCAGTGATATAGTGTCCATAAAATCAAGCTCTGCTGAGCAATACCTTCTTTAAAGTGCAAATTGTAATGCACATGTACATACAGATCTGTATGATATATCTTATCTTTATTGTAGGTCATCATCATCATCGTACCGCCTGAAGGGTATAGTACTCATGGTCTCTTCAGGAGGTCTCTTCAACTCAATGAATCTTCCCAAGAAGCCTGATAAGATAGAATAGTATCGGCATAGACAGGACTGACATCTACCGTCAGTGAAACTCACAGCAATCCGTGATATCTATAGCACTAAGACTCACAGCAAGCCGTGCTATATACACTGACATAGAACTCACAGAAATCTGTGATATATACATAGTCATAGAACCCACAGTAATCTGTGATATATATATATATATATATATATATATATATATATATATATACACTGGCCTAGAACGCACAGGAATCTGAGAACTCACAGTAATCAGTGATGTATACATATACATAGCCATAGAACCCACAGTAGTCTGTGATATAAATATACATATGGAAACTCACAGTAAACTGTGATATATCTACCTGAAACTCACAGAAATCTGTGACATTTACACATGGAAAGCTAACAGAAAACTATAAATAAACACATGGCAAACTACCAGTAATCTGTGTAAATAAACACATGGCAAACTACCAGTAATCTGTATAACTAAACACATGGCAAACTACCAGTAATCTGTATAAATAAACACATGGAAAACTACCAGTAATCTGTATAACTAAACACATGGCAAACTACCAGTAGTCTGTATAACTAAACACATGGCAAACTACCAGTAATCTGTATAACTAAACACATGGCAAACTACCAGTAATCTGTATAACTAAACACATGGCAAACTACCAGTAATCTGTATAAATAAACACATGGAAAACTACCAGTAATCTGTATAAATAAACACATGGCAAACTACCAGTAATCTGTATAAATAAACACATAGTAAACTACCAGTAATCTGTATAACTAAACACATGGCAAACTACCAGTAATCTGTATAAATAAACACATGGTAAACTACCAGTAATCTGTATAAATAAACACATGGCAAACTACCAGTAATCTGTATAAATAAACACATAGTAAACTACCAGTAATCTGTATAACTAAACACATAGTAAACTACCAGTAATCTGTATAACTAAACACATGGCAAACTACCAGTAATCTGTATAAATAAACACATGGCAAACTATCAGTAATCTGTATAAATAAACACATGGCAAACTACCAGTAATCTGTATAAATAAACACATGGTAAACTACCAGTAATCTGTATAACTAAACACATGGCAAACTACCAGTAATCTGTATAAATAAACACATGGTAAACTACCAGTAATCTGTATAAATAAAAACATGGCAAACTATCAGTAATCTGTATAAATAAACACATGGCAAACTACCAGTAATCTGTATAAATAAACACATGGCAAACTATCAGTAATCTGTATAAATAAACACATGGCAAACCACCAGTAATCTGTATAACTAAACACATGGCAAACTACCAGTAATCTGTATAACTAAACACATGGCAAACTACCAGTAATCTGTATAACTAAACACATGGCAAACTACCAGTAATCTGTATAACTAAACACATGGCAAACTACCAGTAATCTGTATAACTAAACACATGGCAAACTACCAGTAATCTGTATAAATAAACACATGGTAAACTACCAGTAATCTGTATAAATAAACAAATGGCAAACTACCAGTAATCTGTATAAATAAACACATGGTAAACTACCAGTAATCTGTATAACTAAACACATGGCAAACTACCAGTAATCTGTATAACTAAACACATGGCAAACTGCCAGTAATCTGTATAACTAAACACATGGCAAACTACCAGTAATCTGTATAACTAAACACATGGCAAACTACCAGTAATCTGTATAAATAAACACATAGTAAACTACCAGTAATCTGTATAAATAAACACATGGCAAACTACCAGTAATCTGTATAAATAAACACATGGCAAACTACCAGTAATCGGTATAAATAAACACATGGCAACCTGCCAGTAATCTGTATAACTATACACATGGCAAACTACCAGTAATCTGTATAAATAAACACATGGCAAACTACCAGTAATCTGTATAAATAAACACATGGCAAACTATTAGTAATCTGCATAAATAAACACATGGCAAACTACCAGTAATCTGTATAACTAAACACATGGCAAACTACCAGTAATCTGTATAAATTAACACATGGCAAACTACCAGTAATCTGTATAAATAAACACATGGCAAACTGTCAGTAATCTGTATAAATAAACACATAGCAAACTACCAGTAATCTGTATAAATAAACACATGAAAAACTATCAGTAATGTAAAGGAAACATTCCCTAAAGAAAATAAAAGAGCCAGAAAGGCACATAAATCTCACAACCAAGCATAGTTCATAACAATCATAAATAAATCACACTAAATCCCAAAGCCACCCACTAGAAGCAGGAGGCAGTGGTACTCTGACCTGTACTGATGCGGAGTAGCAAAGAAAGAGGAAATGATGCAATGGGAAGGGGGTTTTATAGTACCTAACTTTTTTCTGATTGGTTGTTTTTCTGTGCTGCTGTGGAGTTCTAGTAAAGAGAGACTAAAGCAAATACGAAGCCTCCTGTCATGTTGTAAAATTAGGTCATATATCTACCCTTGGTTTGTAGATCATGAACTATAGTTCCCAGCTCTACTCCTGCATTTCAACTCTCCTTTCTCAACCACACATTACCCATGGGTCTCCATACATCATTATCTATTAATGTGGGAACTACCATCTTTTAACACATGTGCGTAAGATGTTGTATTACCTTTCCCTTAAATAGGTAGTTATGGTATAGACATAAGAAAAGAGAGAGAGAAGAAATAAAAAAAAAAAAAGAGCGCACAAGTCTCCTCCGCGTTAAAAAGGCTTCTTCAGTTGCTTGTAGATCTTTTCCGGAGTTTGGTTGTTCTTATATGCCTCTCCCTGATTGCTCATTGCGGTCACCTGATGTTGCCGATCGGTTCCGTCTCTTTTTAATGACGCGGATCTCCGCGTCTCTTTCTGATGACGT
Source organism: Pelobates fuscus (assembly GCF_036172605.1). Lineage (NCBI taxonomy): Eukaryota > Metazoa > Chordata > Amphibia > Anura > Pelobatidae > Pelobates > Pelobates fuscus. Next base: position 256,403,592 of record NC_086320.1, read on the forward strand.
TGGTACATTCAGTCTGTAATTGGAACGCATTCTTGCGTTCCACAGTCCAAATAAACTTTATTGTTGTTAACAATATTGTATATTTTTATATATGCATATCGGAGACAGGAAAAAGAGGAGGTCATTTATAATAGAAAACTAAAAGCATGCAGAAAATGTTAAGTATAAGAGTACATAAGGCTTATATGAGTGTTTCAGTAATTGTACATAATTTTAGTGCATAAAACCAATAGATCATTCCATTATATATTAAAAGTACATAGTGTCATGCTCTATATTACATAAAGTGCTTAATATATTAAAAAGCTGTAGTGAAAGTGTATAAGGTGTCAAACTCTATATTTTATAAGTTGCTTGATATATTTTAAAGCTATAATAATGCTCCTAATGTTTGTCAGCTTGGTAGATCATTAACAATTACCATCTGAACTTTAAAAATCACATTTATGAGGACAAAAGGAATTCTCTAATTATATGGGAATTGTGTGGCATGTAATTATGTTAAAAAAAATAAAAATATATATAATATAAATATATGGATAAAATATTTTATTAAAAAACCATATATATAATAAAAAAAAAGAAGATGACCCAAATGCTTAAGATATTTACATATTGTTTGTAAAAAATGGCATAGTTCAAAGTCTGAATTTAATCCGTGTGGTATTAGACTATTAAAATTAAAAATATATTTCATCTCTTCTTTTCCCAATTTATTGATGAAATCTCCTCCTCTCCAATCTTTTTGTACTACTTTTAGGACACAGAAAAAGAGATCTTTTGGGTTTTGATTGTGGACCATTTTGAAGTGTTGGGAGACACTGTGCGTTTCCAGACCTTTCATGATATTCCGTATATGTTCCGCATCTCTAATATTTAGTGGACAAATTGTTCTGCCTATATATAATAGGTTGCAGGGACATTTCAAGGCGTAAATTACGCCTTTTGAGTAGCAAGTAGCATGGTCTTTAATAACATATTCCCTTCCTATAATATGACTAATATTTGTAAGGTGTCTCTCATGACTATTGGTTGTTCTGCATGGTAAGCAGTTACCACAACCATAAAATCCTGAAAGGCTTTTTAAAAAATTATTTTGTGCTTTTTCTGTTTCTAGGTGGCTTTTTACTAAAATCCTTTTTAAATTTTTGGTTCCCCTAAAATGTGTTTAATACAGGGTCATCTTTTAAAATATGCCAATATTTCTGTATAGTTCGTTTTACTTTTCTGGTGTTTCCATGGTAATTACAGATGAAAGGTACATTGTTAGTTCGCTGGATTTTATCTTTTGGTTTGTACTTAAGGAGTTGCTGTCTGGGTAAAGTGCTTATTTGTTCAATATTGCTTTGAAGATTTTCTTTCTCATAGCCTTTTTCAATAAATTGTTGCTCCAAATGTTTTGCTTGTTCTAAAAAATATTTTGTCATCTGTGCAGTTTCTTTTGATTCTGAGGAACTGTCCTTTTGGAGCGTTAGTCAACCAGGGTTTGTAGTGGCAGCTTGTTCTTTCTATATAGCTATTGCTATCTACAGGTTTAAAATAATTCTTCTTTCTGATTGATGAATCTTTAATAAAAATGTTGAGATCTAGGAAATTATCTCTAACTGGCTATGGATACATGTAAGTTGTATTCCCCAATTATTATTGTTGAGGAATACTAAAAAATCATCCAGACTTGTTGGTGTGCCTGTCCATATAAAAATATGTTTTATAACATTTTTAACATTTTCTTCCCAATAAGCCATAAAAAGGTTTGCATAACCTTTATTCAGTGAAGTTATTGGGCGAACAAGAAGACTCCACCTATATTCAGTGAAGTTATTAAGCGAACAAGAAGACTCCTAAAGCATCAAAAGGGAGTGGGGTCCCTTCCAACATCCCCATCTGCACTTGTGGTGAGCCTCTCATATTGGCTCCATCTTTGTGAGTACTACATCACTAGAAACATATATTTGTCTATGCATTAGACTGTACTGTATTGCACTAGGCTTTGGCCATGTTTATTTGTCTCCTACAGTGACAAAATACTTGAAAACCAGCCACACTCCACCTAACTTCTTTTTGTATGTATAGTTTTTATTTTTGTGTGTAAAGAGAGGTGAGCACACAGGTGTCCAGAGTGTGTTGGTACATTGTGGGTTACACAGCAGGACTTTGTATTTATTTTGAAACGTATTTGCAAAATTTGGTCTGTTAACACCATAACTTTATTAGCATTCACAGAATGCAAAACTGCTAAACAAAATAATAGATTTTGGTGCTTTTCATTTATCTATGTAATCCCCAACCTCTGCAGTGTCAGTCAATGCTGATTGCAACCTTTTTTACAGTTCACAAAGATGAGAGGAGAGAGAAGTTAAATGTCAGCCAGAGAGAAGAGACTTGTGAATTATCTTTTAAATTTATTGTAATTCATCTGAATTTTGGGTGATTAGTGATTTATCTGAAATATTAAAGGGATTATATAGTGTAAGTGATACAAATCTGTATTCCTAAAAGTATAGTGCCCTCTGGTTCCTCCCCCCTACTCACTGCCCAACACCAGCCGTGGAACATAATGGTTATTTATGCACCCAATTCCAGCATTGATGTCCCTCAGCGCTGGGTAAGCTCTCTGCCTCCTCCGATGTCATCTAATGCGGTGCACAGCGAGCACCACTAAATTCTTTGGCCTCAATGCTGTCATATGGGGATTTCACTAATGCTGGATGTTCTCATGCCATGCCTGAGGATGTCTAGTGTCATTTAAGTGAGTCAGTTAGGATCCAGTGCATCTAGTGACTGTCTTAGTCCTGCAAGGTGATAACTGCAAGGTAATAATTGCAGTTTCTCAAATACTGTAATGATTTACTTTGGAGGACTAAGGGGAACAAGGACATTGTACCCAGACTACTTCATGAGATTAAGTGGTCTGGGTGACTATAGTATCTCTTTAAACAAAGGCCTATGTCAAAGCGCTCTGGTGGTAAGCCAACCAATCAGAGTGCCCTGGTAGGCATGTATCACCTCTCACAATACTTGCCTGGGAATATTCAAGATCATCCTGATTGGTTATAACTTATATTTTAAAAATCTGCATACCAACTCACCCTACTAATAGCAGGGAGGGTGGGGGTTAATTAATCTAAAACCCTGTACATTTTGTTTTACTTTTTGTTTTTATAAATCTTCCTAAATGTATAACACTGTTGTTGTTATAAAAATAAGATACTTCACACTATATAGTGAGGCACCCCCAAAACCATTGCATTAGTGCTTCTAGTACCCAACCACAACTAAAAAATAAAAACCTATAGCGTTGTCATATAAATTTCAAAGACGTACATTTACTTTTAAATATATAATCTTATACAGAGATGTATAAATATATAGACAGATAGATAAATGAATAGATAGATAGTCATGGATTGATATTAATAACCATTATTAATGTTTTCAATGGTGTATTTTTCTTTAATAAATACAAATGTAAAAAGTGGACAAAAAGTAATGTTAAATAGCATGGAGCATGACTAATGGCACAAGCATGTAAAAATCATTGGGAAAATGTCCTTGGAAGACAAATGAATTTTCAGCAGAATAATTAACTTAATTAACAAATTTGCATGCATATTCATCAGGCTATTGAAGTCTTTCCAGCACAGCTTGATGAGCATTGGTGTAATAATTGTCTCATTTACATTCTGCAGTCTACTACAATTTAGGGCATTAAAAAAAGAGAAGAAAAGGAAGACAACCCCTTCTCTGTGACTTTTCCTTAGGATCACACTTAAAAAAGCATATATAAATAGCCTTTGGTATCCACTAGTATGCTTCAGTGTGTTATGAACATACCTTTAGCTCATTCTCTAAATCCCAATTTGCTTTTTTTTGGCCCACAATTTCTGCTTTGCCTTTACTTGCTCTCCTGGGTAAGACTTGGCACCAGTTCTGACTTCAAATCTCCAGGGCCAGCAGACTGCATCATGTAAAAATTGCCATTTTCCTCCATCTCTGCAGGGCAATCTTTAAAGGCAGTAAGGTGTGACGCCCCAGACTGGCAGCTTGGCAAAGAACAGCCCGTGGATACCAACACACAGGAATCTGGAGTACTTACTTTGACAGTCAGTGAGCTCTGGAAACAAAAGGAATGAAACAATAAAATATATTTATTTATTTCACAGACATACAGGAAACAGACCAGCACATATAAAAGCAACTACTTATTACTTGATGTCATGCAGTAAGGAAAGGAAAAATACACAAAGCGTAGACACAGCAGTCTTCGATCTTTTCTGATTAAACTTTTCACCTCACATAAGACATTTAAATTAAGGAAGCTGCACGCAGCAAAATGGCTTGTTGTTCCATTGTTTGCTGTAGAGGTGATTAGGTTTAACTATCTCTGCATGCGCTTTAGGCTAGATCTAAGGTGAGGCCTTTTTGATGTTAAAAAAAAACAGTCTTGTACTGTGATGCAAAACAAGAAGAAAAAAAAAATTGCCACTAAGAATTATGCAAAGATGATATTTAAGAGGAGCCATGCCATTCATTAAAAATGAATTAAATAAAAACCACAGGCAATATGAACATATGTTCAATTTCTATATTAGCTTCTGCCATGGCCCAAGACTGATTTTTTTCCTTTCAATTAAATATGTTGAGTATACAACAAGTTATTATTTGTTACAGGGGGTCTCAGATATATTGATAATAAATGACTTTCAATTATGTCAAACATAGTTATAGCGATGCTTTAAGCATATACTCACCACGGTTTGAAATATTAATCCTTACTACAGATCACTGTATCGTCATGTGCCTCTCATAGTGTCCACATTTCTGAGATACACAAATGAACCCCCAAATCTTACAGTATCCTGGAGATCATGTGAGCCGTAACATCCATTAAATAATAATTGAAGGTTACAGTCCACTGATGCCACCTATATTTAGGGCAATGCTGGAGGTGGGGTCTTTATGCTTAGGGGAGTAGTATGCAGGCAGCAATGAGCAAGACCCTCTGTAGTATCTCTTATCTCCATCCTACATAAGATGGGAGGCTATACAGACAGTAGACAACTATGCAGCTCTGACTTCTATCCACTCTTCCAGTATACATGAAATAGGTGTAGGGCTAATCTCACTACTGTTAAATTTCAGTCCCCTATACTACAGCCCAAGACATGAAGTTAGGAGCATGCAGGGATCATTGAAAATATCTCCCTTATCACAAACAATTTTCCAACAGAGACCAGTGGATGAGACAAGTAGGGAGGAGACAGGCAGCCAATGGATTGTGGCCACAAGATCATCTTCCTTCCTTTTAGATCACCATTTGTCAAAATTCCAAAGCCTTATGTATGATTAAGAAACATAGATGGGTATTTTCTTTAGGATCCCCCTAAAAATAGCTATTTTGCACCTTTCTGTAGCTTAGGGAATGGTAATGGGAAGTAGATGGGCAGTTTGGCTGCTTTTTGATTTGTGGTATACTGAGTTTTTACTTCAAGACCCCTCATGCACTTTAGCTTGTTACATAATTACATTATTCATACCGTATGAAAAAAGTTCAGCCTTTCTCATATATTTTTTTGCAGTTGATCCAAAAAAAGAAAAAACAATACATTTTGAAGCACTTTCCAGGGGCTTTCAGATCTCTCCTTGGATCAATAAGCTGTTACCCCACATATTAAAAATGATATCCCTGAATATTATGTTTTTTTGCAAGTATTCATCCAGTTGCTGTTGAAACATCTGTACAAACTTTGATAAAACCACCTCTTAAAGGGACACTATAGTCACCAGTGCAACTACATATATTCCTGACCCTATAGTGTTAACACCACCATCTAGCCCCCCTGGGCCCCTCATGCCTCCATAAATATAGTAAAAATTTTACTGTATTCAAGACAGAAGCTGTAACTCTGCATGCTGTTTGCCTAAAAAAAAAAAAACAGTCTGCTGATGTCATTAGAAGTGGTAGCCTGATCCAATCACAGTGCTTCGACATAGGATTGGCTGAGACAAACAAAGAGGAAGATCAGGGGCAGAGCCAGCATGATTCAAACACAGCCTTGGCCAATCAGCATCTCCTCATAGAGATGAATTAAATCAATTAAACTCTATGAGGAAAGTTCAGTGTCTGCATGCAGAGAGAGGAGACACAGTGCTGCCCTGTGCTCTGCTGACAGCAGATCTGAGTGGATTGAGAAATGTTATGCCTCAATAAACTCGGAAGTCTCTCTGGTGGCATTCTGAGTGACTGCAACTGGAGGTGTTCCTAGCTTTCATTGTAAACACTGTATTTTCTCAGAAAATACAGTGTTTACATGAGAAAGGCTGCAGGGAGCTATAGTTTACACCTGAACAACCTCATTAAGCTGAAGTTGTTCAGGTTACTATAGGGTCTCTTTAAAATATATAATTCCACATTGTTATTGTTCTTGGTGTAACGGACGCTTTCCTTTGCCTTAGACTAAATCTCTTTTTTCCACTCTAAATGTGTGACTTTATGTCCTATGTATAGTCTTTTTTATGAAAAGATTTCCAGACAATCGTTTGCATTAGCCCCGAATATATTTCTGTAATGCTATCATACCAATTTGAGACAACATTTTTTTATATTCCATTGATTAATTTTGGAGCCACATCTGAACTTTTTCTAGGGACATGATGTCCTTTAGAACAGGTGCCCAAGATGTCCTTTTGACCTTGGAGCCATCGCAGTATCTCTGCCAAACCTCCTTATAGAAATAGTGGAATACAGGAAAATTCGTACTATAAACTGAACGTGTCAAAAACCCAAGCAATGGGTATAGCTACTACCCACTCCTCGCCACGCTACGTCAAACATTTCATCTAGACTGGAGGTTGGACTCTGTGTTCTTCCTATGGCTTCAAATTACCCAAAACCCTGACGACCTGTTCCACTCCAATTACAACAGACTATGCACAGACCTAGAAGGGACTTTGAAGTCGTGGGAAGGGAAATACTTATCGTGGCTGGGTCGGATGGCAGCAGTAAAGATGCTCATTTTACCAAAACTTCAATATTTGTTTCGCACCCTCCAAATCCATATTCCACAATCATACTTCAACACTACACAGATACTCTTGATGCAATTTATATGGGAACACAAGAGAGCTAGGATTACTACCAGAATCCTTCACGGACCGGTAGAGGACGGCAGCCTCAGCCTGCAGAACATCAAACTCTTGGCACTGCTCTCCTTGGTGGTGAGTTCCCATGATCACAGGGAGCCACCACAGTGGATAGCCATAGAGTCATACTGGACCCACGTACCAACCCTACACTACCTCTTTTGGGTTCAAAAGACCCTATGTCCGGAAAACACCCGACTGCTCCCCACCACGAGAATTCTGGTGTGGGACAGAGATCAAACACACTTATGTAACAGCTGCCTGTGGTCACAGGCAGCCCCGCTGAGGAGCATCCAGGTAATGAACCCATAAACTCCAAAAAACTCTCTCCATCACTTACAAACTTTTGAACCTAACAGACCAAAGGGACATACAGAAATACCAGACACTATGGCAAACTGACCTCTAACAACCCCAACATGCTGGCGTGCAGCACTTCAAGACCACAAACGCAGAACATTATGCACATCCCACCTAGAACTCATGTAGAAGATTTACTACAGGTGGTACATGGTACCATCGAGACTAGCTCACATATACCCTGGGACGTCCGATAACTGCTGGAGATGCCATGCAGACCCAGGCATGATGTACCACACATGGTGGAATTGTCCCCATATACAACCTTCTGGAAAATGATCGAAAGTACACTCTCGGAGCTACTACACACACAAATGATGCTCAGCCCAACGTTGGCGCTACTGTTTCTAAACCTCAACAACTTCCCCAAAGACGACGCTACCCTAGTATATCATACGCCCATTGCAGACCTCACACTCATCGCCAGAGCTTGGAAATCTACATATGTCCCCACCAAACAGGCCCTCCTACAACAGATAACCACTAACTTAGACTACGAAAATATGGCTAGGAAAAGTTCCCGATCCAATCAAGGGGTGCAACAGTGTATCGCCAGACTTGATACCTATAAGACCATTGACCCCATCGACTTAGAGGGAAAGGAGGAGGAACATGACTGGCACATAGACCCGAGAAGGTCGCGAACCAGGCCTGATAGATAGCACACCCACAACACTACCGGAGGTATCCCCAGCGCATACCCATGAGCTATTGCAGCCCACTGCGTACATTGCTCAAACACTTTCTACCGAACTTTACAGGGAGGAGTTGGTGAGCGCTCCTCATGCCACTGGAGGGTCCCCGAGAGGACAACACATACAGTCACACGCTGCCCGCAGACAGCTCCACTACCAGAACCAGAACACCACCAACTCTATTTGCAACACTCCCTAAACAAGTCCCTTTCATAACACAACAGAGCAGCAACACTCACCTAACTTTAAATAGTTTTGCACAGACACAAGCCTTGCATAGTGGCAAAAGAATGGCATGAGTCAAAAAAACCCAGGCAGACGTACACAAGAGTTAACTACCAAGACTAGACCTCCCCTGGGGAACGGGAGACACTCGCAGCAGGCCTGCACACCTCTCCCCATCAGAGTCTAACCAAAATAATTAAGGGTGATAACATGCATACCTGGCTATTGACGAACAAACAAACAACCTGTTAATGTTCTTTCTATGCAAGACGTGTATACTAGTGCAATTTTACTCCCCCTCCCCCTCTCTTTTATTCTGTATCCAAAGAAAACTGAATAAAAATTGTCAAATTGGAAAAAAAAAACAGGTGCCCAAAATTGCACAGTATATTCAAGGTATGGTCTTACCATTGACTTGTAAAGAGGTTTGTTCTCTGTAACTATTTCCAAATTCTTATCATGTAATCTTCATTTACTAACACATTTTTTAAACTTTGAGTACTTAAGTTAAAAAAAACAAAAAACTTTTTGGACTTGGTCTTGCTCTCTTTGGCTATCACTTCCTCATTTTATAGTTTAGCCTATGTAGTGTCCTTTTTACATACATTATTGGCTTCCTTTTATCTTGGGATGCCTCTGTTTTGAATGCCCTGTTCTTATTTTTAAGGTCTTAACTTACCTTCCCACTAAGCCACATTGGTTTCAATTTGTTTCTTTTATATTTATTACCCAATGGTACAGACTGAGAAATGTGAGAACATTTTTGTTTCCCTAACATCCCCAACTCTAGTCAGGTTGTCAATAGTGTTTCTGTACTTCCAGTAGAGACAATAGAGACAAATGAACTATGTTCAAAAATTTAAACCAAGCTTTGTTTCCTCTCCAGTGATGTTGCCTGGAATGATTTTAAGCCTGGACCTATTGTCTAGAACATTTAATTGTATAGATAGCATATGTTGAGTAGCCTGAATATTCTGGATCAATAATTCTGGATCAATAATGTCCTCCTGGGATGTGCATCCTATGCGTAGCTGCTTGCACATCAGCTTTAATCTCCACCATGTCTACCATCAACAGTTTCTAAATGACCAGTAAAAGATTCTGGATGTCTTGTTTGGTGACTGGGGCTGCTTCATCCAAGGTTCCCAAGGATGCTTGCACAATTCCCTGAGGCGAACATTATATACAAACACCAAATCTACACATAAAAGCACATCTGCATTAAACCCTTAGTGACCATGGACGTATCAGGTTCGCAGGGCCGCCATCAGGGGGTGACAACCATAACGGTTGTCACGGGCCCGGTGGCCCTGGGGGGCCCGGCCGCCCAGACCCCAAGTGTAGCACACGCTAATGGGGCCCATCGGGTGGCCCACTCACTTAGGGCCACTCGATGGGCCCTGTATCTTAAGGGGCCCGGTCAGCGCTGCGGCCGTGCAATAGCGCGACCGGGCCCCTTTAAAAAAATCTCAGCCGCAAAGTACTGCTGGGAGGAAGTGCCCGTCACTCAGCGCCGAGCGGGAGGGAAGAAAGACAACTGCCGCTGGAGCCACACCGACTCCCATCAGCCACAGCCTTCCACCTGCAAAAAAAGGTAAGAAAAATTAGCTGTATCTGTGTATGTTGGTATGTATCTATGTCAGAATGTATGTATGTCTGTGTGTATGTCAGAATGTCTGTATGCCTGTATGTCAGAATGTCTGTATGTCTGTATGTCAGTATGTCTGTATGTATGTCAGAATGTCTGTATGTATGTCAGAATGTCTGTATGTCAGAATGTCTGTGTGTATGTCAGAATGTCTCTGTGTATGTCAGTATGCCTGTATGTATGTCTGTATGTCTGTATGTATGTCAGTATGTCTGTATGTATGTCAGAATGTCTGTGTGTATGTCAGTATGTCTGTGTGTATGTCAGAATGTATGTATGCATGTCAGTATGTCTGTATGTATGTCAGAATGTCTGTATGTATGTCAGAATGTATGTGTGTATGTCAGAATGTCTGTGTGTATGTCAGAATGTCTGTATGTATGTCAGAATGTCTGTGGATGCCATTATGTCTGTGTGTATGTCAGTATATCTGTATGTATGTATGCCAGTATGAATGAATGTATGTCTGTGTGTATGTATGTAATGTCAGTGTATGCATGTGTAAGTCCTCATACATGTGTGTCTGTATGTATGTTAGTATGTGTCTATCTGTCACTATGTATGCCTGTGTGTCTGTATATGTGTGTATGTCTCAGTATGTGTGTGTCAGTACGTATGCTTATATGCGTGTATTTCTGTTTCAGTATGTGTGTCTGTTAGTATGTATCTTTGTGTGTGTGTGTCTGTGTCCTTTTGTATCAGTGTTTTTGTGTCTGTGTGTGTGTATTCCTGTGAGCGGGATTTGGAGGCGGACCCTGTGGGCGGGATTGAAGGCGGGCCCCAGGGGGCCCAGACCCTGAGCTGAGTTAGGTGCCCCAAAAATTCTGGTGGCGGCCCTGCAGGTTCGTGCGACAAAAAACGGTCCTTAACGAGCGCGGACGTTCCTGAATAATATGTCCACGGGGAATTAGAGAGCGAGCTGGAAGCCCGGCAGTGAGGCAGAGCATCGGCAGTGAACCCTGCAGTGGAGGACGGCAGTGAAGCAGAGCATTGGAAGCCATGGAGGCCCTCAGTAAATATATATATATATATATATATATATAAAAAATAATAATAATAATTAAATACATTAAAAAAATTAACCCCTCCCTCTCCCTCCCCATGTACTTACCGATCGCCGCCGTTCCCCCGCCGGCGATCGTTCTTCTTCTTAGGTGGGACTGTCTGGGCTCAACCCAGACAGTCCCCCCACTCCAATTAAGGACAACCAGGGGCTATGTGACCACTCTAAAAGAGTGTGATATATATATATATATATATATATATATATTTATATAAATATATGTGGATAATTAATACAATGTTAAACAAAAATCTGCACACCAGTCAAGCCATAAGACTTGCTTTTCCCACAGAAATCCCAAAACTGCAGCGACAAACTTCAGGTGGAAGGGGTTTTCAATCACGATTTTTCCCCACAATAACCTATATGTATATGTGTGTATATATATATATATATATATATATATATATATATATATATATATATATATATATCATATCTTATATATATCTTATATATCTTATATATAATGTCATACTAAGTGTATTTTTTATTAATATATACATATATTAGTATATATAAAATACACTTAGAATAAAATTACACACGTGTACATATGTAATAACTATACATATTTTGTATATATATATATATATATATATAATAAAAATAAATAATAATTTCAAATAAAAATATGATTGTGACCCATCTGTCTTTAAAATAATTTTATTCCTCCTTGGTTCGTCTGTTTGTTCATCTAATTGACTGTCCGTACAGCCCTTTCGTTTATTTACCCTTTTCCCGAATAAACTGCCGAACGGCAGGCCACCCAGCATGGAAGTGTGCTGCTGGTTAACCTCTTGGCCTCATTAGAACGTTGTGGTTAACCGCAGACACTTCCTAATTGTCGAATGTCGGCTGGGTGGTCGTTGTTCGTATGCCGACCACGAGGCGGCGGCGATCTTGGACGTACGAATGCCCAGCGGTGTCCGCCGACGATTTCATGGAACTAAAAATGGACACTATTTCTCATGAATAGTGATGTCACGAACACAAATTTTTCTTTTTAAAGGCACGCTATTGTGACACCAGATATGAGTGGCAAAGTGGACTGGCAGAGGTTGGCAGAGTACACGCTGAAGGCCTGACACCCGCTTGAAGGACACTGACTGCTATTAGCTTACAGTGAAAAACGTTTTTTCTTTTTAAAGGCACGCTATTGTGACACCAGATATGAGTGGCAAAGTACACTGGCAGAAGTTGGCAGAGTACACGCTGAAGGCCTGACACCCGCTTGAAGGACACTGACTGCTATTAGCTTACAGTGAAAAACTTTTTTCTTTTTAAAGGCACGCTATTGTCACACTAGATATGAGTGGCAAAGTACACTGGCAGAGGTTGGCAGAGTACACGCTGAAGGCCTGACACCCGCTTGAAGGACACTGACTGCTATTAGCTTACAGTGAAAAACTTTTTTCTTTTTAAAGGCACGCTATTGTGACACCAGATATGAGTGGCAAAGTACACTGGCAGAGGTTGGCAGAGTACACGCTGAAGGCCTGACACCCGCTTGAAGGACACTGACTGCTATTAGCTTACAGTGAAAAACAGTTTTTCAAAGTTTACTCAATGATGACGAATAGGGGGCGGATCGAACCGTGCATGTCTTCGCCCGCCGTGGCGGACGCGAACACGCTATGTTCGCCGGGAACTATTCACCAGCGAACAGTTCGGTACATCACTACTCACGAACACCTCTGAAGCTGTCGACCTCCCGTCTTCTTATAATCCCGCATACGAACGCCGGCCCGTTCGGTACTTTGTCTACACAAATGGACTTATAGCTACGCCATGCAGCCCATACCGAAAGACTATGTAAAAGACTTTGGCTCCATGGCGATTGAACTGTATGTATATGATCTGATCGCCATTCAGTAATAATGTGCGCTCAGATCTAAGCTGTCTGGGGCTACGTTAAATGTGTATAGTGCATTCGGTAGTTTGCAAGTTATATATTTTTATGTATTTTTATTGTCAAACCTAAAATGGAGTTTTACTTCCCAATTATCTCCAGGATAGAGAGGAGGGATCTGTACAGTAAAAGGCGAGTGTTGATAGCCAAAGTATTCTCATTGGCTACTGCATTATATTTGTCACAGTTTTCCACCAGGTCCCCTAGGGGAGTGTCCACCTGGTGGAAGACCCGTATAAATACCGGGCAGGTAGCCCTGATTAAACAGATCACTGCTTGACCCTCAACACAGAGCTTTGTCTCATTCTGGGGGCATTTATATTCGCATGATTTCCTGTTCGGCTATTTGGTTTGTGGATTATTTCGTATGTTTCCTGTTCGGCTAATTGGAGCTTTCGTTAGCTACTTCTCCATTCGGAAGGTGAATGGCCTTAGCTGTGTTAACCCCTCTTATACCTGGGTGTACCGTAACAATGATTATATAATGTAACTAAACCCCCATTATTTTTGCCTAGATTAGGTGTTTTTTTTTTTTTTTTTTTTTAAATGTATAAAATCTGTGAACATTGAAGGTGCTATTTAGTGGATAGGTGAGTGTGCTGGTTCTTGTGTATTGTATAAATTGGCCCCCAGCAGCACCCCATTTATGCATGTTCAGGTGAGTGCAGCCCCCTGGTTTCATATATATATATATATATATATATATATTTGGGAGTCTAGCCAACTCCTTGGTTTTGCACCCCTCTCTGTCACAGGTGCCTCATCCTATGGCCCTAGAGAGCCCCAGATGGAATCTTTTCCCCAAGTAAGTGGGTTAATCTCCTAAAAGCAGACATTAGGCTGTTAGAGTAGAACTTGCCAAAGATGGGGTACATTGACGTTGTGGCAGGCTTACGCAATGTATCATCATATAATGTAACTAAAACCCCATTATTTATGCCTAATAATAAAAACAACTAATAAATAATAATAACAAGAAATTATAATAATAATAAAAAATAATAAAATCGTTCAACATTGAAGTTGCTGTATAGTGGATAGGTGAGTGCGCTGGATTTTGTGTATTGTGTGTATATATATTTCCATGATATAAATATATTGAAGAATTTTAATTTTTTTTTATAAAAAACAAATAAAAATGCTAACTTTGCCCAGCGTTTGTGACTAAGTGGCTACTACAAAAGACTGGAAATACCCAATTTTGAATACCCTGGGCTATCTAGATTTGAACATGATATGCCATGATGGGGATATTTCACATTCCTGGGCTAACTTATGGTCTCAAAAGGCAATACAGACCCAGCAACCAATCTGGCAAACTGAATTGGGCAAGCGCTATATTGACCCTGTAACTTTCCAAAACACCATAAAGCCTGTACATGGGGGGGTGTTGTTATACTCAGGAGACTTCACTGTACACAAATATGAGTGTTGAAAACAGTAAAACATCACAACGATGAAATCACCAGTAAAAGTGCAGTTTTTGTGTAAAAAAAAAAGGCAAAAAAATTAACTTTGGCAAACGTTTGTGGCTAAGTGGCTCCTACAAAAGACCGGACAAATCCCAGTTTGGGTACCGTGGGTTGTCTACTTTACAAATGGTATGCCATGATGGAGTTAGTTTTCATTCCTGGGCTTCTATACAGTTTCAAAGGCAGCATAGGCCCAGCAAACCAGTCTGGCAAATTTCAATGTGCAAACATGGAAAAGAGGAAAGCCCTACCTGTAAGTTTGCAAAAACCATTAAACACATATATTGGGGGCACTGTTGTACTCAGGAGATGTTGTTGAACACATATTGGGGTGTGCTTTGTCAGTAACATATAACAGGACCTGTGAATCCATTCCTAAAGTAAAGGAAAACAACACAAAAAAATGACTACCCAAAAGTTTGACAAAGACTGGTGATAGCTTTAGTGCATGGAAAGTGTTAAAATGCCACCATTTGAAATACCCTAGGGTGCCTCCTTTTAAAAAATACATGGTTTGATGGAGGTAAATTACTTTGGCCGGCTTCAAAATAGTCCCAAATAGGACATAGATGACCAGCTGAGAAACTTCCAAGTTGGAAAACTGGAATGCGCACCTTAAAATAAGGTCTTTTAGCCCCCAGAGAACCTGACACACCTATATATGGGGGGTATCACTGTACGCAGGAGATGTTTGTGAACACATATTGGGGTGTTCTTTGGCACGAACCCTTAAAGTTCTCCTTACATGTATTTTTAAATTGCTATGCGTGTCAAATAAATCACCAATTATTATTTTTTTTATTTGGCATAGATTGGTGATAAAATGGTTGCATGAAAAGAGTCAAAATACCCCATACTTAGGTTGTCTTCTTTTAAAAAAATATACAGGGAGTGCAGAATTATTAGGCAAATGAGTATTTTGACCAGATCATCCTCTTTATGCATGTTGTCTTACTCCAAGCTGTATAGGCTCGAAAGCCTACTACCAATTAAGCATATTAGGTGATGTGCATCTCTGTAATGAGAAGGGGTGTGGTCTAATGACATCAACACCCTATATCAGGTGTGCATAATTATTAGGCAACTTCCTTTCCTTTGGCAAAATGGGTCAAAAAAAGGACTTGACAGGCTCAGAAAAGTCAAAAATAGTGAGATATCTTGCAGAGGGATGCAGCACTCTTAAAATTGCAAAGCTTCTGAAGCGTGATCATCGAACAATCAAGCGTTTCATTCAAAATAGTCAACAGGGTCGCAAGAAGCGTGTGGAAAAACCAAGGCGCAAAATAACTGCCCATGAACTGAGAAAAGTCAAGCGTGCAGCTGCCAAGATGCCACTTGCCACCAGTTTGGCCATATTTCAGAGCTGCAACATCACTGGAGTGCCCAAAAGCACAAGGTGTGCAATACTCAGAGACATGGCCAAGGTAAGAAAGGCTGAAAGACGACCACCACTGAACAAGACACACAAGCTGAAACGTCAAGACTGGGCCAAGAAATATCTCAAGACGGATTTTTCTAAGGTTTTATGCACTGATGAAATGAGAGTGAGTCTTGATGGGCCAGATGTGTGGGCCCGTGGCTGGATTGGTAAAGGGCAGAGAGCTCCAGTCCGACTCAGACGCCAGCAAGGTGGAGGTGTAGTACTGGTTTGGGCTGGTATCATCAAAGATGAGCTTGTGGGGCCTTTTCGGGTTGAGGATGGAGTCAAGCTCAACTCCCAGTCCTACTGCCAGTTGCTGGAAGACACCTTCTTCAAGCAGTGGTACAGGAAGAAGTCTGCATCCTTCAAGAAAAACATGATTTTCATGCAGGACAATGCTCCATCACACGCGTCCAAGTACTCCACAGCGTGGCTGGCAAGAAAGGGTATAAAAGAAGAAAATCTAATGACATGGCCTCCTTGTTCACCTGATCTGAACCCCATTGAGAACCTGTGGTCCATCATCAAATGTGAGATTTACAAGGAGGGAAAATAGTACACCTCTCTGAACAGTGTCTGGGAGGCTGTGGTTTCTTCTGCACGCAATGTTGATGGTGAACAGATCAAAACACTGACAGAATCCATGGATGGCAGGCTTTTGAGTGTCCTTGCAAAGAACGGTGGCTATATTGGTCACTGATTTGTTTTTGTTTTGTTTTTGAATGTAAGAAATGTATATTTGTGAATGTTTAGATGTTATATTGGTTTCACTGGTAAAAATAAATAATTGAAATGGGTATATATTTGTTTTTTGTTAAGTTACCTAATAATTATGCACAGTAATAGTCACCTGCACACACAGATATCCCCCTAAAATAGCTAAAACTAAAAACAAACTAAAAACTACTTCCAAAAATATTCAGCTTTGATATTAATGAGTTTTTTGGGTTCATTGAGAACGTGGTTGTTGTTCAATAATAAAATTAATCCTCAAAAATACAACTTGCCTAATAATTCTGCACTCCCTGTACATATGAAGGGTTATTCAGGGATTCCTGACAGATATCAGTGTTACAATGTAACTTGAGTTAATTTAAAAAAAAAAAAAAAAAAATGGTTTGGAAAGAGCAAAGTGCTACTTGTACTTTTAGCCCTATAACTTTCCAAAAAAAAGCTAAGAACATGTTAACATTGGGCATTTCTAATCTCTGGACAAAATTTAGAAACTATTTAGCATTGGTGTTTTTTTTTTTTGCAGTTGTAGATGCTTAACAGTTTTGAGGGTCAAAGTTTGAAAAATACTTTTTTTCATCATATTTTATATTTTTTTAAAGAATAAATTCCATGATATGAAGAAAATAATTGGTATCTTTAGAAAGACTATTTAATGGTGAGTAAAACAATATATATTATGTGTGGGTACAGTAAATGAGTAAGAGGAAAATTACAGCTAAACACAACACTGCAGAACTGTAAAAAGAGCCCTGGTCCTTAACGGTAAGAAAATTGAAAAACAGTCTATTCACTAAGGGGTTAAATAGCAAACATTAAATGCAAACACACCCATGCATACAAATGCAAACACTACGCACAAGTACAAAACTGCATTCCAATGGCGACAGAACATACAAAATATGCCCCTATATGCACACATACTCTATACAGAAACACTGCTCACAAATACTACCCTGCAAGGATGGGCAAATGGTAGATCCTCAGCTGGCATTGCATCATGGGAGTTGTACGAGAGATGGGGATCTATCTTTATACCATTCTTGTGCTAGAGAAGTGCCCAAAAATGTTTCTTGCACTAGGGCCATCTCTACATTAGTTCCGCCACTGGATAGGTGGTAGGTCCCAGTTCTGTGTTTCTACAATTTTGGCTTGGGGGTGACTCAGGTTGATAGATAGATTGGCCTGTGATATTTATAAATAGGAATGATTTCTACTGGAGCTGAGGAATTACTTGAGCTAAGGAATATGCTGTCTGCTCCTTCTCAATGTAAAGCACCACCCCATGTGTCCTCTTTTTAAAATTTTACAAAAAGGGTAGATTTTAATAGAAATTGTCAATTTGATCAATTATATTGTAACACTCCTCTGACTGTCAATCATGCAGCCTGTACTGCTACTTCCTGGTTGTCTAGCTCAGTGGAGCTAAACTCAAGAGGTATGAAATTGTTTAGAGCACGTGACTTGCAAAGATTTCTTATTGAGCTGCATTATGAAGCCTGTGACAGCAACAGAAAGTCTGGTCTGGGGAGCAATGAGACAGATAGCAAAAGCTACACACAAGAGACCTGACCCTTTTGAAAGCTGTTTTTAAATGTACTTCCAATAAAAAAGTATATAATTGTATATGTACTAAGCTAATTTTTATTAGTTTTTTTTTTATATATTTGGGCAATAGAGTGTCCTCTTAAGATTACAATCTACACATTACTGCTTATATACAGGAGAGCTAAGATTAGAAAAAAATATTTGTGAGAACCTATGATTTTATTTGTGCATTTATATGCATTTTGACCACTAATTTTGCTTAGTGTTTGCTGTAATAAACACATTTTCATAAACTTGAGGATTGACAGTGAGGTTATTGTGTGAGTGTACAGATAACCAATGGGACTCAACAATCCAAAATGCCATCACCAGCATCAACTCATTAAATTGGTTCTGGTTTTGAGGGCTCCATCTGTTCCTTTCACGTCTGTGATAATTTGTAAAGCTAAAACACGACAAATCACATAATACATGGAACATGAGAGCACTGCTTATGACCAGGATCTATAGACATAATAAAACTGAAGAAGGATTTTAGCTTGGTGAGGAAGTTACCAACACAGGTATGCAAGCATGCTCACAGTCAAAGTTAGTGACAGTCTATTTTTAGGTCCTCATCTCCATCTCACCATTCTTGATTGTTTGCTGAATTATACAGCAAAATCAAAGCATAAAACTACCAAGATAAAAACTAGAAATGCGAAGGAACAGTAAAGGCAACATGACTGTTTATTTCAGTTTAATTGCCTTACCTTCTAGTGTTTGGTTCTTGGTCTAAAGTGTAATCAACTGACGTGTTCAACCTTTTACTGATTACCCATCGCAAATAAAATAATAAAAAAAATGTTCGCCAGTACTCAGTAGAGACAGGCTGATGGATGCTAGGCCATCGTATTTCAATGTTAAAACTTTTTAAAATAGTTTAAAACTATAAAGTAAGATGGTTGATACACATGCTCACTACAGACAAACTCACTGACACACATGCTCACTTTAGGCAAGCTCAGTGACACACATACACATGCTTACTACAGACAAGCTCATTGACACACATGCTCACTACAGACAAGCTTACTGAAACACACACATAAGCTCACTGACACACATGCTTACTACAGACAAGCTAACTGACACATACAAGCTCACTTACAGATAAGCTCACTGACACACTTCACTCAAAACCTTACCTCACTTACAGATAAGGTCACTGACACACATAGGCTCACTACAGAAAAGCTCACTGACATACACATGCTCCCAATAGAAGAGCTCACTGACACACATGCTCACTAGAAAAGCTCACTTTCACATGCATGCTCACTACAGACAAGCTCACCTGACACACACATGCTCACTGACACACACATGCTACCTACAGACAAGCTCACTGTCGCACACATGCTCAATACAGAAAAGCTTGCTGACACACACATACAAGCTCACTCACTAGCAGGCACACATACACAAAATCACAATCATCTGCTGAGGCCTACCTGGCAGAGCTTACGGTGGTTGGAGCTTGCGTGAGGAAAGCAGTGCTTGAATGCGAAGTTGGTACTGGGAATTGTGAAATGAGCCTCGAAATGCTCCCTCCGGCCACCGGCAGCCTAAATGCAGCCTCACCAGCCCCCAGCAGCTTCCTCCTTAATCCCCTCGGACTGCCACAGGCTAGCACAGTCCGAGGGGAAAATCATTAAAAGGGCAATAACATATTGGACTTCTGGGCCCTTTTTCCACAGGACAAGAATGCTGTGCCACTAGACCACCAGGTAATCAAGCATCCACCCTCCCTAGCCCAAGTTAGAGGCAGGGAGGGGAAAAAAACCTAATTATAATTAAAAGAAAAACTGATCACAGTCCCTATCCAACCCTACTACACACACTGCACACAGTACATGCACTACACAAACACCAACACTGCATCCACTACACATACTACATGCAATACACAAACACCAACACTACATCTACTAAACACACACCGACACTGCATGTAGAGTATGTGTAGTTGATGCATCCACTATACTCACACACTGCATCCACTACACACACTCTACACTCACACACTGCATCCACTAAATACACTCTGCATCCACTACACACACACACTGCATCCACTACACACAGACACTGCATCCACTACACACACATGCTGCATCTACTACACACCTGCACACAATGCATTTACTACACACACTGCATCTCCTACACAAACATTACATTAATTACACACACTACATAACGTAATGGATGTGGTTGTGAGGGGGTGGAGGGTAAGCATTTCATCCTTGGACCCAGGCAGTACAATGTTTTGGGATCCCCTTGCTTGAATGTTTCAGACCAGCAAACTGCTAAAACTTTGGCTTTTATAGCAGTGGTCACAATTGCTGATGATCAATTAATCAACGGCATTTGAGTAGCAGCACCTGTCTGCTACTTAGCCTTTCAATTTCTATGGAAGCAGTAATGGTGAAATAAATTACATCACTGGTGAAGCTTGACTGAAAACAGGGTGTGCTATCTTGCCCTATAGCTTTTCATTCCTGCAATGCTGACAACCAGGGCTGTCTGTATATGAGCACTGATAAAGTACTATTGCATGTGTGGTGATGCCCTACATTCAGGATTTGCATACACTCTACTTCATGGGTACTTTTCATAGCAGTTAAGTCTCAGAGAAAAGGACTGGGATGGCAGTACAGGGGTCCTATGTTGGGAATGACTCATTGATCCAGGAGACTCATGATATTGCAAACATATGCCTTGATTTAATATTTTTGGATACATTTTTCAAGTGATTTAATATGTTTAGATAATGTTTTAAAATTGTTTAATATTTAGAATTTTTTTTATATTTTTATATACTGATATCTTTTTTGTATGACTTTTTTTTATATGTTAATATTTAGTTTTTTCAAAATGTTTATCCAAAAATGTTAAATTAAATGAAAGCTTATCTATGATTGTTGTGTGTGAACAGAAGATATGTGTAAATATGTGTTTGAACACACGCTAATTATTAGAGATTTTAAAGGGACACTATAGTCACCAGAACAACTACAGCTTATTGTATTTGTACTCGTGAGTAGAATCCTACCCTTCAGGCTTTTTGAAGTAAACACTGTCTTTTAAGAGAAAATGCAGGGTTTCAAAGTACAGGCTAGGGATAACTCCACTGGCCACTCCTCAGATAGCTACTACATGAGCTTCCTGGGGCAGTGCTGCATACTGTGCCATTCAGTGTCACCACCTTCTGCATGCAGATACTGAACTTTCAATGTATTTGTGAGGAGATGCTGATTGTTCCAGGCCCTGTTTGACTTGTGCTGACTGTGCCCCTGAACTGCCTCCTTGTCAGTCTCAGCCAATCCTATGGGAAAGCATTGTGATTGGCTCACAGAATAACCTTTGATGATGTCATCTGTAAGCTGTCAGGTCAGGGGCAGAGGAAGCAGCTGCAGACTTGAATACAAGTAAGATTTTACTATATTTAGGGGGACAAGATATGCAGGGCCGGTGCAAGGATTCTTGCCGCCCTAGGCAACAACCCATTTTGCCGCCCCCTCATGAATGCAACTCGATTTCCTCAGAGGTTTTTTCACTAAACTCTGAATTAAGAGACATTTCTGAAAAGAGACACACTGAGTAGACATGTAATGGAAACTATAGTGCCAGGAAAACTAACTTGTTTCCTGGTACTAGAGCTTCCACCTCTGTCAAGCGCCCCTATGTCAAAGTGCAAAAAAAAATTAAAAACCCCTTCCGTCACTTACCCGGGTACAGCACTGATGTCCATCGGCACTGGCTCGGGTCCACCTTCACTCCTCAATGGCATTAGGTTTTCCCCATAGGAAAAACCAAAGAAAAAGTTACCTGCGCTCTCTCCTAAATCTCCTAAATGTATGTTTAAACAAATGGAGGTTATTTAGTTACTCCAATGGCCATTGGAGGGAATGCCCGTCTGCCACGTCAAGGCAAATCTCTCAGGTGGGAAAAATACCTCTCTTTGTCTCATTAGAGATATCTTTGCCAGAAGCTCAAGAAAGCAAGGTGAAAGGTCAGTGTAGGACCCACCTGAGTGTGCAGTGTCACTTATACACTCTCACTAACACACACACTTACTGACATACACAGAGTAATGTATACACTCTCACTAACACACACACACACACTATCACTGACATACACACACAGTGTCACTTACACACTCTCACTAACACACAAACACACACACACAGTGTCACTTGCACACACTCACTGACACACACATTGTTACTTACACACTTTCACTAACACACAGTGTCACTTGCACACTCTCACTGACATAAACACTGTCACTTTCACACTACCACTAACACAGTGTTACTTGCACACTCTCACTGACATACACAGTGTAACATACACTTTCACTAACACACACACTGTCACTTACACACTCTCACTAACACACAGTGTCACTTGCACACTCTCACCGACATAAACAAGTCACTTTCACACTATCACTAACACAGTGTTACTTGCACACTCTCACTGACATACACAGTGTAACATACACTTTCACTAACACACACACTGTCACTTACACCCTCTCACTAACACACACACACACACACACACACACTGTCACTCAAACACAAGCTCACACCACTTTACATAAAGTCACACTTTATTTACACACAGAAATATAGCAATTTAACAAACACAAGTTACAACCATTCATACAATAAACAAACCCCCTTAGCCTACCTGGGTGCTTTGAAGAGGACAAATGATCCTGCCTGCAGAAAGTGTTCTTCTTTCTGCTGGGGGAGCAGGAGAGCCATGCACAATGAGCACAGGCTGCTTCCTGTTCCCCTTAGAGAGCTTCCGATGTTCACAGGCAGGGGGCAGCTGGGATACCAGGTCATGCCCCGGCTTCCCATGCCTGCAACAAGCAGAGTGCTCTGCTCGGGTGTTGGGGATATAGCACACCCCGCTCCCTGAGAAGGCAAACGGTAGAGAGGAGCCCAGTAACTGAATGACTGCATTGAGGGTGGCTAAGGAGCCATTCACCCAACGTTCCAGCCCCAGATAGCAGCAGGGCAGCCCATCAGGAATCCTCCTGGTGGGCGCCCCCTGCAGGTTGGCACCCCAGATGAATGCTTTATTCGCCTTGTGGTAGCGCTGGTCTTGGGGGCCAGATGGAAGTTTTACCACAATAGGGTTAGGAATGTTTGTATTCCTAACCCTATAGTGTTCCTTTAATTATTCAGACATAAATTGTAATAGAGGGACTTGTACTTCAGTAATGGGAATCAGGTTATTGAGTGTGTCACAACTAGAAAGGACACTTGTCTGGATCTGGTTATAACAAAATCTTTTGACCAACATTCAAGTAGGGAGCACTTGGGAAATTATGATCACAATATGGTGTCTTTTGAAATAAACTCAATAAAGCAAAATCACATGGGGTATACTAAAACATATAATTCTAAAACGAACAATTTCAATAAGATTATGGCAGCTTTACAACATATTGGCTGGCATAAACTCTTAAGTGAAAAAAACCCCACTGAGAATAAATGGAATATCTTCAAACAAATATTAGAAAGGTGCATTTCTCAGTATGTACCTTTGTGTGATAAATATAAAAGAAACAATTTGAAACCAATGTGGCTTAGTGGGAAAGTAAATCAAGAGATTAAAAATAAGAAAAGGGTATTTAAATCAGACAAATCAGAGGCAAATTATATTAGTTGTAAGGAAGCCAATAATCCATGCAAAAAGGCAATAAAAGTGGCTAAACTAGAAAATGAGAAAGTGGTAGCCAAAGAGAGCAAAACTAACACAAAAATATGTTTTAAGTACATCAATTCTATAAAACCAAAAAATTAAAGTGTAGGTAAACTGAAAACAGAGATGGGCATGTTAATTTATGAAGACCAGGAAAAGGCAGAAATTTTAAATAACTATTTTTCTCAGTATATATAAAGGAGTGTCCTATGGCAAGAGATATGCGAATGATCACTGCAGAAAAACTTGCAAAAATATTGTGATTTGATGAATGCAGCAACTAAGAAAGTTAATGTAAACAAAGCTCCTCAACCTGGCAATATTCACCCACAAGTACTTAAGGAGCTACATGTGGATAAGTGAACCTCAGTCTTTCCTTTCAGGAATTGTACTGTAGGACTAGACAAACGCAGAGATGTTGAACCCTTCAAAAAGGGTTTAAAATCTTTGCCTGGAAATGAAAGACCTGTGAGCATAACATCTGTGGCTGGTACAGTATTTGAAGGGTTATTAATGGATAATATTCATTGGGAAGAACATTGTTGTTCGCAATACTCAGCATGGTTTCATGAAACAAAGGTTATATCAAACTAACCTAATTGCATTCTGCGAAGAAGTAAGTATAAGTATAGATCAGTGTTTTGTAGTGGATGTGATCTACATTTTGCTATGACGTTTGGTATGGTTCCTCTCAATAGGATTGTGTTTAAACTAAAAGAAATTGGTCAGGATAAAAATTTGTCATCTTGGGGAGAACATTGGCTTAAAAATAGAGTGCAGAGAATGTCATTAATGGTAAATGGTACGTGGTCTCCCTCAGGGTTTTGTTCCAGGACTGCTTCTTTTTAACATATTTGTGAATGATATTGAAATAAGCATTGAAAGCCATGTTTCCATTTTTGCAGATGACACAAAACTCTGTAAAGTAATACCATGTGAGCAGGATATTGCTTTGCTGCAGAGGGATTTAGATAGATTGAGGGACTGGGCACTAAAATGGCAGATTCAATTTAACATAGAAATATATAACATAGAAATAAGTTGTGCACATTGAGGTAAAGAATGCTCAAGAGACTTACACCCTAAACACTAGTGAATTAGGGATAACAGCACACGAGAATGATTTGGGAATTGTTATAGAAAACAAACTAGGCAACAATATGCAAAGTCAATAAGCATGCCAGTAAGGTATTATCATGTAAGAATAGGGGCAATAATTCTTGGTATGAATATATAATTTTGCTTCTTTATAAATCACTGGTGAGACCACATATTGAATATGCTGCTCAATTTTGGGCACCTGTTCTAAAGAAGATTATTATGGCAGTAGAAAAAGTGCAGAGGCAGGCTACAAAGTTAATAAAATGAATGAAGCATTTTAGTTGTGAAAAAAGGTTCACATATTTTAATCTCTTTAATTTGGAAAAATGTAAATATGATAGCATTATACAAATATATTCAGGGCCAATATAAAACATTGTTTGTAAATCTATTCATAAACAGGACTATACATAGGACAGAAGGTCACACATTTAGACTGTAAGAAATGAAATTGAATCTAAGGCAAAGGAAGGTTGTTGTTTTTTACACTAAGAACAATAAGCATGTGGAAATCTCTGCCTGAAGAAGTGGTTTTATCGGAGTCTATACAGATGTTTGATCAGCAGTTGGATACAGACTTAACATAATATACACTGATATAATTTTTAATATGTTGGGACATAGTTTCTTGATCCTAGGAGATCTCTGACCAAGGATTTTTTACTAGTTTGTTGCAAAATGTTAAGTGCTTCATACTGGGGTTGTTTTGCCTTCTTTTTCATTCAACAGCAAAAATAGATGTGCGAAAGACTGAACTTACTAGATGTATGTCTCTTTTCAGCTATGTAACTATGTAACCTAGACTTTTTGTATATATTACCAGGATTATTCACAATTGTTTATGTTATGCCTCAATATTAATTAATATTTTGATAATTTATATATATATATATTTTTTTTTTATTTCAATGTATCCTTGTTGTGACTGTAGATATGTTGGAGACATTTTCTCAGTTTTGCCATTATGATTTTAACCTTTTTATAATGTTTTTGAATAAGCTTTTCAAATTGTTTAATATTTTTTGATAAACTTTCCATATTATATATCTACAGAAAGGACCATAAAAATCTATGGGATTTTTTTGTAAATAAATCATTTAAAAAGTACATTCAAACACATTAAATCATTTAAAAAGCTTACCAAGATATATTACATCAAGGCCTTATTTCACTAAAATCTGGAGTCTAGGGTATTAACTCTTCCTATAGCTTGATCTGTACTATATTAACTTCTATTTATGTTCTAAATCCAGCAGTTGTCTCTTGTTTGCTGAAATAATTTAATTATTGTAAAACCATCATTACATTACATTTTCCACTATATTTCACCAATGTTTTTTTTTTATAAATTTTGACTTCTAATTTATGTTATATTTGCAGATTTCCAGATTGTGATTTGTTGCACTGCCTCTGACATATTTCCTTCACCCTTTAAACATGCAACCATAACCCTGATTCTAAAAAAAGTCCAACCTTGACCCTAACTACCCATCCAGCTACCACCATATCACGCTACTACTGCTTGCCTCCAAAATTGTTGAGAGAGTTGTGTATGTGAAATTGATCGACTACCTCAAATTCAACTCTCTGCTTGACCTGCTTCAATCTGGATTCCTCGCTCATCACTCTGTCAACACGACTCTGGCCAATTATCCAATTAATTAATTTCTGCAAAATCTTGTGGTCACTATTCTATCCTAACCTCTGATGCTCACATTCAGTCTCCATTCCTTCTAAAAATCATTGAAACTCACTTCATCAGTAAAGCATATCAATTAAACTGTTAATAGCTGTCCCTCCCAGCACCGTGATTCCTCTCCTGCATCCTGCAAATGTCATGAAAAAAAACCTAACAAAAAACATTAAATCTTCAGTGAATACTATTCTACCAACCTACTTCTCTAACCTACTCTTACCTTTTGTGTCACTATACCCCACTCTCTCTGGCATGTAAACTCATTTGAGCAGGGCCCCTTAACCCCCTCTGTTTGTGTGCATCCAACTCGTTTGGTTACAAATACATGTCTGTTAGTTAACCCATTGTACAGCACTGCAGAATTTGTTGGCGCTTTCTAAGTAATAATAATACATAAAGGGTTTACCCGGTAAAATGACAATCTTTTCACAAAAAGTTGAGTTTTTAGGAATTTCGTAAAGAGTTAGATAACACAGGATCAAAGTAAGCCATTCCATAGCTCTCTTAAGAATTCATGCAGGCAAAAGTTGGAAATAATGATGCAAGCAAAATACAAGATGACTGGAAGAGTGGAGTAAGTGCAGAAGGGTGTAATGTAAATTTATTAGGTCAAAGTGTATAGTCTTTGTCAAGGCAAAGCCTGACTGCCATGCAGACCAGACATGCTCAGCAAGAGCTCCCACGTCTGGTACCAAGTATTGGGGACTATTCCGGGGCCACTCACTTTTCTTGATTGCAGCCTACCTCTCTCTTGTCCACAGGGTGTCTCTGTATCTGGGGATACTCTTTGTGAACTTCTCCTATGCTGAATTGCCCGACTGGAGGCTTGCCTACACATGTCAGAACTGCGGGGAGACAGGCGCTCTCCTGATTCTCAGGCTGCCGGTGTGGTTCCCACCCAGAGTGCCCCCCTTTACCCTTTAAAATAGTGGGGGTTATCCTGGTCCCCACTGACCCCCTCCTTTTACCTTGATCGACTGCAATCAGCCATCCCAGACCAGATCCAGACCATGGCAAAATCCTGCAAGTTGGCAGCCCCACTTTCCAAGCAGTCTGTACCAACCCAACAGAGCATCAACGCAACCTTCGACTGCTTCTAGGCAAAACCAGAAGCTCGCCTTCTTACAGTGCCGGCTCGGAGCTGGAGAAATGAGCGGGGTGGAGAAGAACAGGGAGTGAGCTGGCCCCCTCCAGGCACAACTGCCACGTGTATACTCATATCTCCCTTCACAGGCCCACCTAGGCTGAGAGCCATAAAGGATATACTTTGAGGCCGAAGCCCCAAAGCCGCAGGCGGCAAAGGAACACTGATTTTCCCCTCCTGGGAATGACTTGCACTCAATTACAAGCTTCTGAATCCGTGGAACAGAGATGCGGGCCCTTATCATTGCCTGGGGCTGGAGGTAGGCCATTTTCAGCACCTGTTTGAATCATGCAGTCCTGTTTGCTGTGCACACCTATTTGCTAGAGAGAGATGCAATTATGCTGGTCTTGTTTAGAACATGTTGTTTGGACTGTGTCTGGATGCCTACTTGTGGACCCCGGATAACATGGGGACACATTGATGGCAGAAACCCTGCTTGATTTTCAACCACCACCCTGTTTCTAGTGCAGGGAATTTTTGTTTTCTCTATTCAAGTTGTTCCTTATGATCAGAACCAAGTGGTATTAAGGCTACTTTATTTTATATTTTTGTCTAGCATGTTTTACCCCATAAATATTTAGTTTATATCTTAAGTGACCAGAGGATTTTTAAAAAAAAATCAGTTTAAATATAGATTTTTTTGTTTAAATGAATGTAACTATCCTGACCTACTGAGCTTTATTCATTTACTCTTAATACCTGCGCACCAATATTAGTCTATTGTGGAAAGCCCCCCTGATCATGCCGGCTCAGCATTTATTTTTTATTTGTTTACTACTTTATCTACACACAATGTCTTGAAGTTCATATTTGTCAGTCATGCTTTCCTTATGGCTCTAGACTTATCTGTTTAGCATGTTATAATTATAAAAGGTGCAGTGTCTCAGACGTTTTATATTATCTCAGATTTTAAACATATTGTATATACTCATGTACAACGTCCACATAAGCTTGAATTTTAACCATGCACCACGAAAATAAAGAATGTAAAAAAAATGTATAGTCTTGTATCAGCTGTATAGCTACAGTACTGTATCTGAGTGATTAACTATATGTGGACATGTTTCCTCTCAGCTTGTTTCACAGAAGAAGGCAGAGCCTCCGATTTAAAATGTAAAGCTTTATTCCAACCAAAAACAAGTGCTTTAATAAAGCTCTGTTTTTATTTAGAGTAACTCCTGTTACTCCTCCACGTTAAAGAAAAAAAAATGAAGAAATGGGGAAAATCGTACCTTCGATCGAATGCTGAATCTAACATCATGTCTCCTCACTGGACAAAAAGCTGGAGTTACACTGCATTGTGCTTTAACTCTGACTCCAAGCAGCAAGACCACTTCAAATCTCGGAAGTGATCCTGATGCTTGGAGTAACACTAAAGTAGATTACTAGTGCATGAAAAAAAAAGAGAAAATGGTTTAATCTCCTAACCATATATCAAGATGCAGCAAACTTCTGCCTGTGTAATTAAATGTTAAAAAAGATTAAGGTAAAAAAATAATAATTGTATTTTGGATCAGGTGTAGGTTAGCATGGATGAAATGTTTGATGTACATATAAGATTAAAGCAACACTTCAAGCGCCATAACCACTATAGTACACTAGGGCCCCCTTATTGTAAGTAGTCAAACCATTTTAGAACTGTTTGACTTCTCACCTAGAGTCCACTAGGCAATTTCCCCTACCTCTCTTCAGCCTTAAGGAGAGTCAGAAGCTGCTACTTAAAATATCCCAATTCTTAATCGGTCTCAGCCAATAAGCTAAGACATGCCCCTCTGAGATTCTCATAGAGTTAGGCGGGCACCAATGCACTACTTGCACCATAACTACTAAAGTGATTATGATGCTTGCAATGTTATTTTAATTCACTTTCACAGACTTTCATACAAAGCGTTTAAGAGAAATGTTTGCCTTTATTTGTAATGCTTATTGTTCTGGATGAAATCTACTCAATATTGGAGAAAGAGAAAAGATGGGCAATACATGCTCCCTATAAATATTAAGCTTTTGTGTCTATGCATCCTGTTCCTGATCATGTAGTCAGCAGGAATCTAAATTGAATCTGCTTTGTTTGCCTTGAAAACAGCTGGTCAGAATGTACTTCAGTTCATCTGTGCCATTTACTTCAGATACTGTGTCCACAAAATGATCTAAAACTAAGAAAAAAATCACAGTAATTCAAATAGCTGTTGAAACAGTTGAGTGGAATAAAACAACTTAAAACAAAAGTTTTATGATTTTTTTTAAAAACTTTTTTTATTTTTATTTTAGAAGAGCAGATGTTGCACTAAAGAAAGTGATGATAATGTTAGACTGATAACATTAGACCATGAAAACTTTCTAAAAGCACACTTTTGTCACATTAAAAGAATTGGCACGGCTTCAGGAGATCCCAGTATCTTTAGAACATCATCCTTTTCTGATAATAAACAGTGCCATTTTATTTCAGGTCCTCTTTTTATTGCAGCCAGTTATTGTCATGGAAGTTACCCCTGCTGATTACTGCAGGGTGAGACAAAGATTAAACATATATACAAGCCCTGCTCACAAACTACTCCAGAGCTTGAAAAGTAACAGTCTTATTACTTATTCAAGATCACTTTTGCTGCAGTCATTTCTGTAGTTTTTTTTTCCTTCATGAGAAGGAATTAACATGCTGCTGAGCTGCCACTGAGATTTCGACAGCTGTAAAGTATCTCATCCATTATATACATTCCACTCCATTATATACACTCCATATTTTAAAGAGAAATAGTCCCCATAATTGTAATATATTCACTAAACACTAAATTGTAGTGAATTGAAAACTAAAAATCTAGACTAAATTAGCCATGTGATTCCAGTTATTTTGGACCATTTTTCCATATCAGCATTCATTACCGAAATTTTGAAATGCTGATATGGAAAAATATAGATATTTGCAAACGTGCAAACTAAAGGTAATTTAAATCTAAATCAGACTTTAAAGGGACACAAGATGGAGCTGATTCTCTTTTAGAACACTGATAGATAGTGTACATTAAATTATTCAAAAATATATTCAACATATATAATATACAATACAATAAAGTTAGCTAGCATAGTTACATAAGATGAAAAGAGACATGCGTCCATCAAGTTCAGCATTTTCACATTTGTTTTTGGCAAAGTTACAACAAATTAAAAGAAAATTCCTTCTTGACCCTAGAATGTCAGTCATATCAAAAAGCTGTTACTTCACATATTACAAATTATGTTACAAATTATGTCCGGTTTATGAATAGATTTTCAGACAATGGTTTGTATTGGGCACACATATATTTGCATAATGCTATCATTTCTGAGGTGCCATTTTTCTAAACTAAACATATTTAAATGTGTTAACCTTTCTTTATAACTAAAATGTTCCATTCTTTTTATACATTTTTTAGCCCACCTCTGCACTTTTTCTACTGCCATAAGATCCTTCTTTAGAAAAGGAGCCCACAATTGCATAACATATATAGGACTAGTAGGACTGTTGTTTCTCCAATAATGTGGCCTCTTAATTGGCTTCAAATGTCCAGTTCCAGTAGCGAATGTCACCAAATGTCGGTAGTGACGTCTCGCGAGTCTGGGTTTATGTGGCTACTATTGATGATATGTATCTTTGTTAGTGAGCATAACACTGAAGTGATGTCTCATGAGTATGTCCAGCCTTCTGTGTATCAGGCTCAATTAGTGAGCATCACGCAGAAGTGAAGTCTTGCTAACATACACATCTCTGACTGTCAGCTACAGATAATGCATCTGTTTCATAGTCCATCCTTCATTTTGCCTATGTGCAAAACATTGTGATAGCATATAAACATGATCGAAAAAAGTACACAAATGTAATATATTAGAAGACAAATAACGAGCATATGGGAATATAATAATCTATGGTGATTAAAGATGGATAAAGTATAAATTCAAGTAATAAAATATAACTTTAATGTAACCATATTAAATACAATACAGAGGCAAGACATTAAGTAAAAGTAAAATGATTTAACATTTTTAAAATGATAAATTTTTACAAAACAAATGATTAATAATGTAAGACATAACGCCCTCTGTGAAGAAATAAACTATATATATATATATATAATAATTCCATAGTGTTCAAGTAGAGATTGTAGCTGTATTAGTCCAGTGACTTCACTTTTAGACTTGAGAAAGGGAGGTTATCCCGAAAGCTTGTCATTAAAAATTCTGTTAGTCCAATAAAAAAGGTATTACAAGATACGAATTTGATCTGTTTTTTACATATATAATAATTCAAAGATGTGAAAATATATATGAAAAATGCTTGGAAAGAGTTAAACTAAGTTGGTAATATTAAAAATTAGAATAACAAATAGAATAGATTGTATATTCCGAATATTTTTTAACAATTACTAAAAATGTAATAAATTAATTCGGCATTGAAAGCAGTTAGGATGCAAAGTGTCCAGATAATATACCCATTTCTACTCTTCCAAGTTTATTTTTTATTATGTCTCTTCCTCTCCAGTGATTTATAAGTGTAATAATGCCCATAAATTTCAGACTGTTGGGATTATTGGTATGCATGTTAAAATGGGAAAATAATTAATATTTTTAAAATCCTTTTTCAATATTGCGGCCATGATCTGCTAATCTTATTTTTTAAAATAAATTTTTTTAATGAATGTGATGAAACAGTGATTTTTATATGGTCATCAAAGAGAGGCAATGTTGAGAAATACACCACTTTTTTAATGAATGTGATGAAACAGTGATTTTTATATGGTCATCAAAGAGAGGCAATGTTGAGAAAGACACCACTGGCTTGATAAAGACACCTAGTATGTCGAAACATTTGCTAAGTGCTGGTGTTTCTTCCTTTCTGATTATACCATTCTATATATATATATATATTTATATATATATATATATATATATATATATATTTGTGCTCGGAATTTAATATGAAATGGATATTGTTTGATATGAAAAGTTGGTTGTGGTGTGCCGAAACCAACGTCCGAGTGGGCCTGTAAATAAAAGAGGGCCCACCAAGGAGAATTGTATGTTCTAAGGGTGCTGGTGGGTGGGGAACACTTGAACTCGAACGTCAGAGGTGAGTAGGGGCTGGTGGTTTAAGTAGGGGACTTACTCCTCCCACAAATTCAGGCCTAATGGCCTTTCTACTTGTGATCGGAATTTAATATGAAATGGATATTGTTTGATATGAAAAGTTGGTTGTGGTGTGCCGAAACCAACGTCTGAGTGGGCCTGTAAATAAAAGAGGGCAAAGAGAAGTTCGAAAAAAAAAAACACTTTATTGCATTTGTGTACATGACTAAATTCCTGAATGCTTGGCGAAGCTCTCGTTCTGGTCGTGGAATGTACGTATTGTATATAGAGGATTTCCAACGACCCAGTCTTTTAATGATGTGGACCGGAGTGTTAGAACTAGAAGCTGCTGAGGCGGCTCCTATGCGGAAGGAATGCCCGGAAAATGAAGCTGGGTTGTAACCCAATTACCCCAATAAAATTCTAACATGCTGTAGTGAGTGGGTGCCCTTGTAGTTGCAAGAGTGGTGAGTTTGCAAATTGTGCGTTATTTGTAGACCGTAGGTGGTCTAGTGCCTTAACTAGGCACCAAGCATTGTGTGTTGGAAAGAGAGGGATGATAGTGGGGTGTGGTGAATGATTAGTTTTGGTAGATGGAATAGTTAGAATGTAATAATTGTCTACTTTAGTGAGTTGTGAGGTTTTAAGGCTGTGTGTGGTATCTCCTTGACAAACAACAGTAAATTCCCTAGGTCTTAGGAACCCATAAAAGGCTAGATAGATAGCCGATTTGATCACCAGGTTTGTGTTAGGATCAAATGGGGATTCGTCAAGGAGATTGCTGAGTAGTCTGAAGATAGGCCCATCTATTGGAAGTCTGGTGGTGATAACTGGAACCGAAACTTTAAAGATGCCCTTTAAGATTTTCTTAATGGGGTATGATGAGAAAAAGGGGTTGTTGTAAGGGGAAATTAGTGAGGCTGTGATGCTGCACCCCCGTGAGGTATAGTTTGATTGTATAGTGTGAAAGTTTTAAGTGTATGTGGGAAAAAAGAGGCAAAAGCCACCATGGTTTGGGTAGAAAAATCACCTTGTAATCCAAATTCCGCTGTGAATTTATTAAAGATGGTAAGTGCCCTATTGTAGGTGATAGTTGTGTTGGGTGATAGTGCTTGGAGTGTGAGAGCCCTAGCGTGGTGCATAAGTATGTTTAATCCAGGATTAACTCGTGAAACGTTGGTGTTCTGGATGGTTGATGGTGGGCTGACGGGAGTGCCTGGAAAAATACCTGGAATTGAGATTGAGACAGAGACAAATTAAGTGGAACTGGACGGTTGCTTCCAGCCAGGTCAGCTTGCGGATCAGCCGCATAATGGTAAGGGAGGATGAGCACCCTTTGTTAATGATATTGTCGGAATAGCATCTTACTGCCTTGCCGTACCAGAGGTGACCCCAGGTGTGTGCGGTCGCCACGATGGGGTAAATTTCAAAAAGGGGAGATGTTTCTCTAAAACCTGGCAAGGCATCCGTCTCAGTGGGCCTGTGACCCCTAAACCAGTGATTCCCGAATATAGCTGTGAACCCCGTGTTGGCTGTAGCGTCAGTGTAAATGCAGGGTGAGGAGTCGGAGAGAGGGGGAATAAACATGGAGATACCGTTCCACTCAGTCAAAAACATTCCCCACATGAGTAGGTCAGCTTTGGCGTGTTGGTCCAACGTAATTGGGCATGCGTCCGGTACCCCGTGAAGCAGACAAAGAAGCCTGGACACAAAGGACCTTCCCTGCGGAATGATGCGCATCGCGAAATTCAGGGACCCTAGTAAGGACTGAAGTTCTTTCCTGGTGCATACATCATTCCGCAGGAACATTTATATTTGCCCTCTGAGGCGGGCCAATTTTTCGGGGAAAGGAGACTGGCAACGAAGGTACCAGAGTCCAGCTCTATCCCTAGGAAAGTGAGTTTATTAGTGGGTCCGATAGTTTTAGAGGGAGACAAAGGTACACCAAGGATGGAAAAAGGTGCAGAGGTGCTGAGAATGTCGGTGGGTGTGTGTGCGCTTGGTTCTATTATGAGGTAGTCATCTAAGTAATGAATGACTGCGTGACACCTAGTAATGTTCGGAAGCAGCCAGCATAGAGTTTCTGCGAAAATATCGAACAGTTTTGGGCTGCTTCTGGACCCGAAGTAAGTTGCATGGAAAAATAGCACCTGTTACGCCATTTAACTCCGTGCAGTGCCAAAGTGATGGGTGCATGGGCAGTAATTTAAATGCGTTAGTTATGTCCGTTTTACTAAGCCAAGCGTTGTTACCGGTTGAGATGATGGTTTGTATGGCGTCGTCGATTTTTACGTACTGTAGTGAGAATTTGTCTGCGGGAATGAGTGCGTTAATGCTGGGAACAAAAGAGGAGTGCGGTGCCGATAAATCAATAATCATACGCTTTTTATTTGAATATTTGTGTACAGCTATGCCAATGGGTTGGTGCGCCAGGAGGAAAACGGTGAGGAGGTGAAGGGGCCGATCATGAAACCTAGTGCAATTTCTGTGGAAAGGAGAGTGTCGGTGGCTTCTGGATCTAGGCAGGCTGACAGGAGGTTGGGGCATTCCAGCGTCCCTGGGGGAATGTCTATGAGACCCGTGAGAAAGCCCTGGGTGAACCCTGTTATCAGATATTCCACTAGATATTTATTTGGATGAGTTTTTAAATAAAAAAGCCAGGTTGTCGATGTTAATGTCGGTTAGTCATTTGCTAGGGGACAACCTGGCCGGGCACATGGTCTTTGTGTGTACCCTGAAGCAGATGGAGCAGATGTGCAACAATCTGCAGGCGCTGAAGCTGCAGGAACCAGCATTGAAATTGTTGCACACCTGCGCCTTCCCTAAAAAGGAGATGGGCCTACCCAGTTTATCCCGCTGTCCACCTTCATGTTTAAAGTAAGGAGTGGAAGTGGATTGAGGGGTGGGAGTGGGGTTAGATGGATCAGCCATAGAAGGGCGATCGCCAAAGTATAAGCCCTGTTCTCCAGCACGTCTTGGGATGCGATAAGCAGTGACACCAGACACATGTCCTTCCCATCTAGGATTTCTTTCCTAATAGAGTCTGGGACGGAGTGAGCTGGTGACACGAAAGGAGACGCCACTGAGGCGGGAGCTGGAGGGGGAAGTATAGGGACGGGTGTTGGTGCCATAGGTACTGCCGGGGTGAGGGCTGAGAGGACAGGAGGGTTACCTGAGGGGGCTATGGCACTCTCCACCTTGCTTAACCTGCTGCTTAAGGTCTGCAGGTTGGCCAGGATTGCAGCAAGGGTGTCCTGGGTGGTTGTGCCAGCACCAGATGGTTGACTTTGAGAGCTAGAGCCTGGCCTAGGCTCAGGGGCTTGGTGGGTCAAAAGTCTGTATAGTTCCGCCTTTCGGGCCGTAGCCAGAAAGGGGATGCCTCTAAGCCTAAGTTCGGCCATAATTTTTGGTATAGTCCATGCTCTCAAAGACGTAGGGGTAGAAGGGGCGAGAGATATGCCTGGAGACTCTGGTCTGATGGGAGTGGATATTATGTCCTCAGCAGGCAAATCGTCAGTAGTAGATGTATCTTGTGACATTTATATAAATTAATTAAATTAGTTGGATTTAGTAGGGGCTTCTGAGAGAATTATTACAAGAAGTGGGGGGATTCCTCAGATGAACTGGACTGTATGGTTATTGCCGAAGCGAAAAAACGTAGCTTTTACTAGTGACGGATGAGGCCCTGCTAGTGCCAAGTGGCGGTGTGAGGCTCTATCTATGATTTGGGCGAGGTGACTATGTTGCCACAGATGTGGTGGCGGGATGTTGGCCTCTCGATGATATTTAAAAGGTTCAAAACGTGTGGCCGTGAAAGGTGAGGCCCTGACTACGGCCCTGTAGAAGAGCGAATGAGGCGTTTAACTATGATTTGGACGTGGGGCCGTACCTCCGTGTTGAGGTGGGAGATGGCTTTGCGGGGTCTGTAAATGCCTCGGTGAGCTAGGTCTGAAGCCCAGACTCTGTGTGCCAATTCACGTACCATCTATGGGGTAAATTGGCGAATTGTGTGATGGTGAGATACTAACCTTGATAGTGGTTATACACGGGGACTTGGACTTTCGAGTATTTGTGGAAGAGAGACCCGACGGTTGGTGATATCGTATAAGAGGCCTAAGGGGTTATGAGACAGATGTCGATCTGATTGAGCGTGGTGTATGAGCGCGTAACGCATTACTGGGGGGCATGGTCGAGTGCTATGAGAGAGTGGCGAGTGAACAGTGAAGGCTGTCTGAGGCCTTAAGAACAAACACTGAAGTAAAATAAATACTGAAGTTTGAAGAAAATACTATACCTGGGTATAAGGGGCAGGAAGTATAATTTCAGATATTTTTTGGAGAGGCAAAGCTGTTGATGCTATCGTAGAAGAACCTAAGGGTTTTAGGGCCAGATGTAAATCTGAGTGGGCGTATCGTATGAACGTAGTATGAGTAGAAAAGTAAAGTGATATCTGTCTGATTTTTTAACAAACCAGGAACTAAAGAATAAATACTATACCTTGATTAAAGAACAAGAAACAGGGTTTTTCAATATGGAAGGAGCAAACGGTTGGTGCTATTGTAGAATGGCAACCAGGATTTTTTAAGGAGAAGAACCCCTGTTTTGCAATTATTTGACGAAATATATGAAAAAGCTGTTGATGCTATTGTAGTAGAACCTAAGGGTTTGAGACAGATGTAAATCTGCGTTGGCGTAACGTATGAGCGCAGAGTGAGTTGACAAATGTAAATTGCTGGCTGCCTGAGTTTCCCCAAACAGAAACTAAAGTAAAATAAATACTATACCTGGATTAAGGAACAAAACTATGTGAACTGATGCAGGAAAAACCGTGGGAAAAATAAATGAATTTTTCCTTTTCCCACATAGTATGTAAGTATAGCCTTTTACCGATATCAGATAGATGGGATAACAGTATTATTTTTTTTTTAAACATAAACAACTTACAATGCACTGTTCCAAATTATTACACACAGTAAGTTTCAAAACACTTTATAGGTTGTAAAGAACTGACAATTGACATTTGCTGTGTTTGCAGCATATTTACTGAAATCAAAAGCTATTTCAATCAAACTAGTAACAACATTTTAACTTTTTAAACATTTTATCAGGCCACGTTACATTTTAACATAGGACCCCTTATTTGATAGCAGCTTAACAAGTCTTGCATCCATTGAACTTGTGAGTTTTTGGACAGTTTCTGCTTGAATTTGTTTGCAAGATGTCAGAATAGCCTTTCAGAGCTGCTGTTTGGATGTAAACTGCCTCCCACCCTGATAGATCTTTTGCTTGAGGATGCTCCAAAGGTTCTCAATAGGATTGAGGTCAGGGGAGGATGGAGGCCACACCATGAATTTCTCTGTTTTTATAACCCATAGCAGCCATTGATGCAGAGGTATGCTTTGCAGCATGAGATGGTGCATTGTCATACATGAAGATGATTTTATTACAAAAAGCAGTTCTTCCTTCTGTACCAGGGAAGAAAGTGGTCAGTCAGAAACTCCACATACTTTGCAGAGGTCATCTTTACACCTTCGGGGACCCTAAAGGGGGCGACCAGCTCTCTTCCCATGACTCCGGCCCAAAACATGACTCCACCACCGCCTTGCTGACGTCGCAGCCTTATTGGAACAGGGTGGCCGTCCAACAACCATCCACTACTCCATCCATCTGGACCATCCAGGGTTGCACGGCACTCATCAGTGAACGGGACTGTTTGAAAATTAGGC
Organism: Pelobates fuscus; assembly: GCF_036172605.1. Taxonomy (NCBI): domain Eukaryota; kingdom Metazoa; phylum Chordata; class Amphibia; order Anura; family Pelobatidae; genus Pelobates; species Pelobates fuscus. The sequence goes on from NC_086320.1 coordinate 256,442,343, forward strand.
GTCATGTATTTTTCTGCCCAATGCAGAAGTTTCTGCTTGTGAGCATTGGTTAGTGGTGGCCGAATAGAAGGTTTAGGCACAGTTGCAAGACTCTGGACTCTACACCTTGATGTCCTTGGGACTACAGAGGCACCAGCAGCTTCAAATATCTGTTTGCTGCTATGTAATGGTATTTTAGCAGCTACTCTCTTGATCTGATGCATGGATCTGGCAGAAATCTTCCTCAATGTGCCTTTATCTGCACGAACCCGTCTGTGCTCTGAATCAGCCACAAATCTCTTAATAGTGCGATGGTCACGCTTAAGTTTTCATGAAATATCTAATGTTTTCATACCTCGTCCAAGGCATTGAACTATTTCACTCTTTTCGTCAGCAGAGAGATCCTTTTTCTTCCCCATATTGCATGAAAATGGTGCTCTGCTTAAACACCCTCCTTTAGTAGTTTTTCCTTAAATTGGGCTCACCTGACAATCAAATTATCACAGGTGTCCGAGATTGTTTTCAGTGATCAAAAGAGCCCTGAGACACAATGCCATCCATGAGTTAAACTGAAAAACTAAGCCATAGGAGTCCGAATAGATGCTGGATAGCAAACAGATATGGTTCTCCCTCATGTTAGATTGTTTTTAAATGTATTCTATTTGCTTTTTCCGTTCTTATGTTTTAATCAGGGATGTTCAGGCGGAGCAACGCCTTGACACTTGCGTAATACCTCACAGAGTACCACACTTAGTGGGATATATAGGAGGCATTAACAGTGTAGGTAGAGAGCCTCGTCGAGTAGATAGACTGTAAGACTCTAAACACAAGATAGCCGAAACTTGAGCCTACTTGAACCCCCCTGAATGCCCAACAAGGTTAGGGTATGCAGCATGTACACGTATCACATGACAAATGGACACAAGATAACCAGAGCATCGCCCCTGCATGCATGTAAGAGGCTGATAGCTACACTGCCTCAATGACGAGTTACACTTGGAGGTGGTAAAGAGGGGTATAGGTAACGCCCGTTCTAAATTGGGATGAGCAGAGACTACATTACGCCCAAACCACTGCGTACATAGATAGGTGGTGATTAATATGAAATGTGAATGTCACTGTGTTGTATCAGATCCTCTGTACTGTAACCCTGAACTCCCCACCCTACCATTTTTTTCTGTACCCCCACCCTTTCTCTTTTATGATTGAAAAACAATAAACTCAATTAATTAAAAAAAAAAAACTGAAAAACTAAATATTTAATCTTTGTGACACGTAAATAGAATTTGCACAATAATTTGGAACAAGGTGTATACATAGTGTAATATTGTAATATGATATTTACTTATAAAATATAAAAGAGGGTACTCACAACTGGGGAGCCTCTAGATAGGGCTCACTTTCTGTGTGATCAGGAACTGAAGTGTATAGTTTATTTAAACAACAAATACTAAAAATAAATTGAAAATGTTTTAAATGCTATATATGTAGTAATGTAGTCCAGAACGCGTTTCACTCATGGCTTCATCAGCTGGTTTCATAAAATTTCTGTTTGGGTTCATTTTTATATAGGGGAATAATTGTAGATTATACTAGCTTTAGTGTAACTATAATCTTAATTGTATTAATGACAGGAGGCGAATATTTGCTTAAGTCTCTCTTTACTAGAACTCCACAGCAGCACATTAACAGAGAGATAAACACCAAAGACAAAAACATAAGGTATCTATATAAGGCTCCTCCTAAGCCACCATTTCCTCTTTCACGCTGCGACAACGTAACGTACACAACAATGACAATAACTAAATAAAGAAAAATTCACAACATAATGATGAATGTCATCTGGAAAAACTTCGGATAATGGATGAACTTGATCTTTATCCCGCCAAACGGCCGATCCTATGAACTGAAGTCGAACCATTAAACTGAAACGAAATAAACAGAATCGAAAACACTGATTAGTGAACGAAATGTACTGATAAAACATAAATCCCACGATCCAGTACTGATTGAATAAAGATACGAAATCCATACTAATGACCGTCAATACAGTATAACATGCACTTCCCACAACATCACCCCAGACTAACCAACCTAGCCCAGATAATCAGACAAATCAACAGAAATACAATCAATGCAATACATCCAAAACAGGGGGGGGGGAGAAATCAAATTGGGTGGGAAATATTCGCCTCCTGTCATTAATAAAATTAAGATTATAGTTACACTAAAGCTAGTATAATCTACAATTTTATAGCATGACAGGAGGCTTCATATTTGCTGTTTTAACGCTCCGACAGCAAAGCAAAAGAAGCATGTTCCGACGGTCTAAAGTAAAATAGGCGAAAAAACTCTACACGGGACCCGTCCGCCGAACGCAGAATGTCCTGAAGGGAAGCGCTCGCCAAAAAAGCTCCGGAAGCTGCGGCGCCCCTAACCAAAAGCGCTCCGAAGGTCGCATCCACGCCCGCCAGACCCAAAAGACATCTTATCCATCGCGCCAGTGCCTTCGCTACACGAAGCTTAGGCGAGTCATAGAAGTAAGGGCATGATACAACCGTCGATTCCGACTTGGTACGTCTAAACACCTTGACGGAGACCCCCTCTGGAGAAAAACGAGAAAGCGCCGACATCGAAGGCCCGGACATCCGAAACACGTCTGAACGAGACCAGACACAACAAGAGGGCAAATTTTGCTGAAAGCTGGCGAAGAGAAAGGTCCTGGTTATCAGGCCAATTCCGAAAGAACGGCAAAACCAAACGCACGTCCCAGAGGGAAGAATACTTGGGCGCCGGAGGGCGCACCAGTCTCATTCCACGCAGGAGCCTGCAGACTAGGGGATCCTGGCCGATGGGGAAAAACCCGAAGCGGGACATGTGCCGTCGAGATAGCTGATCTAACCACGATAACCGAGCGATATGACCGACCCAGGTCAAAGAGATGAGACAAGAAATTCAGCACGCTAGATACAGGACCCGTAAAGGGATCGGTATCCCGTTCCAAGCACCACCGACACCAGGAGCTCCATGTTGGGAGATAACACCTCTAGTGCTCGAAACCGAGTGGTTGATGTATTGCACTGCCGAACCATTGTCCATCCGAAGGAGCACACATCAGTCCGACAGATGCTTCGCCAGGCTCCGAATTGCCAACGAACCTGCAATCAACCCCAGGCAATTGATGCGGGATTCCGATCTATTGTCCGACCACGGGCCCCCCGTGGACCTCGTCGTGCACGAGGCACCCCAGTCCCAAAGACTCGCATCCGATTCCTACACGAGATCCAGGGTCATCCCGAATATCGCCTTGCTGTTCCAGACGGATATATGCAGGAGGCACCAGCTCAATCCGGCCTGCACGTCCGAGGCCAGGGAGATCTGGTCCTAAGAGGGTCTCTTGCGTAGAGAGTGCGCCTTCAGCCGCTGCATGGCCCTGTAATGTAGTGGGCCCGGGTAGAACGCCTGTATCGAGGCCAAGAGGAGACCCACCACGCAAGCCAACCTCCGGAGGGGAGTTCGGTCTTGTCGAAAACACGTCTGATCTCCTTCCGAATGGCCGTTATCGTCACCACAGGCAGGCGGAGAATGCCGTCTTGCGCAACGACTACGAAACCCAAGAATTCCACCGTCTGCGCAGGCTCCAAGGCCGATTTCTTCAGAATGACCACGAACCCCAGGCATTCCAACAAGGAAAACGCAGAGCGCGTCCGAAATCTGAGCCCGGCGGGGTCCTCGCAAAGATAAGCAAGTCGTCCAGATAGACGATGCAGCGTACGGCCTCTGCTCTGAATTGGGTGACCACCGGTTTCAGGAGATGGGTGAAGCACCAAGGGGCCGAGCTGAGGCCGAAGGGGAGGCATGGGAATTGGTACGGAGCTTGAACTTCCGCCTCCAACAAGGGCTATTGGCCTCTTGTGATGACGGGGATCCTCGGGCGTCCAACCTGTGTAGGGGAAGAGTGGAAGTCTGTGACATAACTCCGCACTGTCCCAAGGACCCATACGTCTGAAGGTAACCGTGGGCGGAAGACCTTCCCGATCGAAGACTTCGCTTTATCCCGGGAGGTAAACAGAATAACCTGTTTCTGCAGTTCCTCAACGAAAGGCTCCCTGAACAGCAGACCTTTAGCCAGGGGACCCACATCTTCGGCTCCCAAATCCGACAGCTTGTTGTCCATATGGAAGAGTGCCGTCTTCCTGGGTTCCGTGCAAAGGGCCACAGTGGCATTGCCCAGCAGGCAAATGGAACGAACTGCCCAGTCCCTCATGGTGGCTGGGTCCAGAGCCCTACCTTCTGTGAAGGCCTCGTCTGTTAGGGCCAACATCCAGGGTAACCGCCACCCTGTCCGGCTGTACCGGTCTGGGGCATTGCGCCCGCAGCTTCTTGCAGGCCTCACTTCCAAGGGGTCTACGGACCCAGTAGCGCACGAATTGTGCCAAGTGGTCGGGCAGTGACTAGTCCGAGGACCTGGGGCATCGGATAGATTGAGGCTCTAACAGAGGTTCTCCAGTAGTGCCCAAAAGGGTATCGTCCCCCAACATTGTCGTGGGGGCCCTAGTCGGTGGCGCATCTTCCTCTTCCCAGCGTCCACCGGGACCCTCGCCAAGGTCCTCAACCCAAACATCTTCTCCATCTGAGGGAGGCTGGTCTGCCCGCCACACATCCAGCGCAGCCAAGGTGGGGGGGGTAAGGAGGCCTCCTCCCCTGCGCCCGATAGGCGGTGGCACCTGGCCGGCGAGGTTATCAACCTCAAACCACGTCACTTCGCCAGAGTCTTGCCCGTCCGGGAGCGTGGTTCAGGGTCTTCACCCTTTCAATAGCGCGTTCGCGCACTTGCCTGCTCTCGCACCTGAGAGTCTGACTCATCCGAGTCTTCTGCCAACTGAGGGGTTCCACACACACCCCTGTCCGTATGTGGTTGAGGGAGGGCCCTTGCCAGGGCTATTTCAACAGATGCGGTCACAGCCGCATTAAGTAAAGCCTGCAAATTCTGCTCCTGTGCAGAGGCGTCCATAAAGTCTGAGTCTATGATACTTGATACCTACGAAGCTAGAAAACAGGTATCATTAGCAGGCAAAAGGGGCAGCACCCCTAGTGTTGGCAGAGGCAAGTAATAATGCATGCAGGCTCAACAAACCGTTATCCAGGGTATGGAGCCACCAGTCCAATAGCATGCATAGTATGGCACAGACAAAGCAGGCCAATCATGGGGCACAGACAAAGCAGGCCAATCAAGGGGCACAGACAAAGCAGGCCAATCAAGGGGCACAGACAAAGCAGGCCAATCAAGGGGCACAGACAAAGCAGGCCAATTATAAAGGCACAGACAAGGCAGGCCAGTATAAGGGTACGGGCGGTACCGACCCAGAGGTATAATGCAGGCGGAAACCTAGATCCTTTTAGACATGTAGTAGAATCTTTACTATTAGGGTGCAGGGTAGAGACGAAGCTGGGTCCTTATAGGCAAGGTTCTTCAAGATAGCGAAACACTTTAGTTTTTATATGGTTGTGCCTAATCCATTAGGCCACAAAATACGAGTGCCATGCTCAACCACCCAGATGGGGCCTGAACCCACAATCCCTGGCTTTGGACGCCAGTGCTACCTCCATCAGGCAACTGAGGCTTGATTAGAGCAGTCCTAGTTCAATAAGTGGGTAAGGACACCAGGCAGGGACACCTGCAGGAGGCACACAGTGCCATGTGGAAGTCAGGAAAACCAGTAAACCGTAAAACCATGTCCATAGAAAAACATGCAGGGCAAGCACACATGCAAAGAATCGAAAACTAAAGTCTATTCTTAGTTACTTGGAGAGGTGAGGGGGATTGAATCTGCGACCCTCATATATGGGGCATAATTTATGATGCAAGGGCTCACAGAGCTGCCTCACATGGACAGAAAAGAAAGCTGTCACCAAAAAATACGCACCCCCAAACCGCCCAGGAGATGGGGAAACACACCGGACCAGCTAGTCACTGTATAAGGCAGTGACGTGTGCGGCAAACACAGTGGAGAGCCGCTCCCGCTGCCCGACCACGCGGTCGCGGGGAGGGTGACCGGGAGCGGAGGCTCCCGCGGCAAATGAGTAGATCCCTGCTCCGTCCCCACTCTGACAAGTGTTAGCGAGTGAGTGGGGACGCGGGCAGGGTAAAGAACAAAACGGGGATTCCCGCTCGGCGGACGAAGCCGGTGGGCGGGAATCAAAGGCAACACACGAGGGACCGCAGGAGTCTTTCTCCGCGGTCCCGGCGGTCGGCACGGGGAGCGGTCGGAAGACCGCTTCTCGGCGACCACCACGGCCAATAAGCCAGAGGAAACAGAACAAACAATAAAGCCAACAGGGTAAAACAAAACTCCCAAGGAGAAAACAGGCACAAAGAAATAAACACCTGGCAAACTACCAGTAATCTGTATAACTAAACACCTGGCAAACTACCAGTAATCTGTATAACTAAACACCTGGCAAACTACCAGTAATCTGTATAACTAAACACCTGGCAAACTACCAGTAATCTGTATAACTAAACACCTGGCAAACTACCAGTAATCTGTATAACTAAACACCTGGCAAACTACCAGTAATCTGTATAACTAAACACCTGGCAAACTACCAGTAATCTGTATAACTAAACACCTGGCAAACTACCAGTAATCTGTATAACTAAACACATGGCAAACCACCAGTAATCTGTATAACTAAACACATGGCAAACTACCAGTAATCTGTATAACTAAACACATGGCAAACTACCAGTAATCTGTATAACTAAACACATGGCAAACTACCAGTAATCTGTATAACTAAACACATGGCAAACTACCAGTAATCTGTATAACTAAACACATGGCAAACTACCAGTAATCTGTATAACTAAACACATGGCAAACTACCAGTAATCTGTATAACTAAACACATGGCAAACTACCAGTAATCTGTATAACTAAAAACACATGGCAAACTACCAGTAATCTGTATAACTAAAAACACATGGCAAACTACCAGTAATCTGTATAACTAAAAACACATGGCAAACTACCAGTAATCTGTATAAATAAAAAAACACATGGCAAACTACCAGTAATCTGTATAAATAAAAAAACACATGGCAAACTACCAGTAATCTGTATAAATAAAAAAACACATGGCAAACTACCAGTAATCTGTATAAATAAAAACACATGGCAAACTACCAGTAATCTGTATAAATAAAAACACATGGCAAACTACCAGTAATCTGTATAAATAAACACATGGCAAACTACCAGTAATCTGTATAAATAAACACATGAAAAAAAACTATCAGTATTGTAAAGGAAACATTCCCCAAAGAAAATAAAAGAGCCAGAAAGGCACATAAATCTCACAACCAAGCATAGTTCATAACAATCATAAATAAATCACACTAAATCCCAAAGCCACCCACTAGAAGCAGGAGGCAGTGGTTCTCTGACCTGTACTGATGCAGAGCAGCAAAGAAAGAGGAAATGGTGGCTTAGGAGGAGCCTTATATAGATACCTTATGTTTTTGTCTTTGGTGTTTATCTCTCTGTTAATGTGCTGCTGTGGAGTTCTAGTAAAGAGAGACTTAAGCAAATATGAAGCCTCCTGTCATGCTATAAAATTGGGGTCAGGTGTGAGAAATCTCCTACCTTTCCTGGAATGCCTCTTTTTCATTGTCCTATCTTCATGATGTTGTTCCGAGACTGGACACATGCAAAATCCCACAGCACAGGGAGAGCGTTGCATTCCAAGCCTCTATCTTCCTTTCTTCCTGCTTCTTCTGTGACGTGGGGGTTGTAGTCACTATACCTCCATTGCGTAACTTCCGCACGCTTCTTAAGGTATTGTGGTCCTGAAAGTACTTCAGTTGTACATAACATGAGTCTGTAATGATTGCTCGTAACGGGACAAATTTAAAGAGATACATAAACAATATGTTATTGTATAAATATTGCATAAATTCAGTATTCAGGTCCCATTATATTTAGTCTTATATCATCAATTATTGAAGGCTTCTAGGTTAAGTGTAAAGATACATATTGTGATAAAATGGAAAAAGTAAATATCTGAACTATAAAAAAAACTTTAACATAGAAAGGTTTAAAATATAAATTAATAATAGTAAATGATACATTATTTTAATAATAAAGTGGGTATTTTAAACATTATTGTATCTTACAAAAGTATTATCTTAGATATTTTATTAGAAAGCTATATAAAAAAAGGTTATATAAAAGAGAAACTATATACCGGTAGCTAAAAATTTCTAAAAAAAAAAATCAATAATTAAAGCCCCATGGCTTTAATTATTGATTTTTTTTTTTTTTAGAAATTTTTAGCTATATAGTTTCTCTTTTATATAACCTTTTTTTATAAGGTTATATATATAAGTTTTTTATAAGGTTATATATATAAGTTTAATTTAAAAATCCATTCCATCTCGTTTTCCGCTATTTTTTTTTTAATTAAAATCCCCTCCTCTCCATTCCTGTGAAGTTTTATCAATTCCTATAAAATGGATCCCTTTCTCAACTGTGGTAAAGTTAAATATGAGCTAATATACTATGATTTTCAAAACCTTTTAATATATTGTGTGTATGTTCCTCTATACATGTATGTAGATGTCTTGTTGTTTTTCCCATAATTTAGACCACAGGGACACCTTAAGAGATAAATTATGTTCCTAGACTAACATGTCATGAATTCATGAATTTTGTATGTTTCATCCTCTTTGTTTTTAAATTCTTTAATTATTCTTCTGTGGTTTCCAGTTTTCTTATAGACTTGGCATCTTCCGCAACCATAAAAACCTTTCTGCATACCACAGTGTGTTACTTCCTTCTTTTCTGTTTTTATATAGCTTCTAGTTAAAGAACTTCTTAGGTTACTTTCCCTTCTATGTACAAACATTGGTTTTGAGGGTAAGATAGATTTTAATGTTGTGTCTTCCAATAATACGGGCCAGTATTTATTTATAATACCTCTGATTTTTCTATTCTCTGTACTAAAATTACTAATTAAAGGTATATTATTTTTCATATTTTTTTCTTTTGTATTTTAATAATTCATTCCTTTCTATATTTTTAATTTCTAGTCTTGATTTTTCAAAATTACCTTCTTTATAACCTTTTTCTACAAAATTGTGTTAAAAATGTATGGATTGTTCTTCATAATGTTCTATATCTGTGCAGTTTCTTCTTATTCCTGTCCTCTAGGAGCATTTTCCAGCCATGGTGAGAGGTGACAACTTTCTCTCTCAATGAAGCTGTTTGTGTCCCCTGCTTTAACCCCTTAAGGACACATGACATGTGTGACACGTCATAATTCCCTTTTATTCCAGAAGTTTGGTCCTTAAGGGGTTAAAATAGTTTTTGGTTTTTTGTACCTTGATCTATAAATATAGTTAAATGCAGGAAAATCACTTTTTCTTTGCTCCATTAACTTGTTCCTTTTATTCAACATGTGTTAGTATTAACAAAATTATAAAAAAGTTATTTAGTTCTATTTCTTCTCCTTTCCATATGAAGATGTCATCAATGCATCTGCCATAGGTAACCAAGTTTTGCTTCCAGCTATGAGGATTGTATATAAAATTATTTTCCCAGTATGCCATAAAGATATTGGCATAGCTCGGAGCAAGCCTCATACCCATGGTATTATTATTATTATTATTATTATTATTATTATTATGTTATTATTTATATAGCGCCAACAAATTCCGTAGCTCTTTACAGTGGGTGGACAAATAAACATGTAGTTGTAACCAGACAAGTTAGACACACAGGAACAGAGGGGTTGAGGGCCCTGCTCAATGAGCTTACATGCTAGTGGGAGTGAGGTAAAATGACACAAAAGGTAAGGATAGTATTAGACTAATTACAGTTGCAAGAGAGGAATCAGTCCGGAGCTATTAACAGTTTAATAGATACGCTTTAATGAAGAAGTGGGTTTTTAATTATTTTTTTGAAGGAGTGGAGACTGGGTGAGCATCTAACGGAAGAGGGAAGTGAGTTCCACAGGAACGGTGCAGCCCTCGAAAAGTCTTGAAGGCGAGCATCAGAGGTGGGATTACGGACACAAAATAGACGTAAGTTTTCAGCAGAGCGTAAGGGCCTAGACGGGACATACTTGTGTATTAGGGAGGATAGATAGGTGGGAGCAGCATTATGTAGTGATTTGAAAGCAAGAACCAGAATTTTAAATTGAGCCCTATATCTTACAGGAAGCCAATGTAGGGACTGACAGATGGGTGAGGCGTGGGAGGTGTGTGTGGACAGGAAGATGAGCATTGCCGCCGCATTCCTTATGGACTGTAATGGCGCAAGTTGGGAGCACGTAAGACCACTGAGAAGCGGATTACAGGAGTCAAGGCGAGAAAGGACAGTGGACCAGCACCTTAGTCGCAAGTAGGGTCGGATGCGCGTAATGTTTTTGAGATGGAAGCGGCAGGATTTGGTGATAGACTGAACATGAGGCATGAAGGAGAGGTCAGAATCAAAGAGAACACCTAGGCAGCGAGCCTGCATGGTGGAGCTGATGGTAGCACCGTTGACTTGGAGAGAGTTAGACACAGAAGTAGCAACACTTGAAGGAGGAAACAAAAATCAGTTTTGGTCAAGTTGAGTTTAAGGAAGTGGGCAGCCATCCAGTTAGAAATAGCAGAGAGGCAATCAGATACACTAGTCAAGAAGGATGGGGAGAGATCAGGAGAGGACAGAAATGATATTGGAAGCCAAAGGAGCTAATAAGTTTACCAAGGGAGGCAGTAAAGATGGAGAACAGTAGGGGACCAAGGACTGGACCTTGGGGGACACCATGTAACGGAACACCTGGCACCCCGACTGGGTACCTTCCATTGACGGATGCTCCTAGTGCTTCCCGAGGGCTCCAAGCACTCCAACAGACACCATAACCACCGCAGACCCCACAAACCGCTGCAGCTTGGTTGGCGTCTCATCGTCTTCCAGTAGGCAGACCTCTCTTAGAATCCAGAGAGCAGGAGCAGGAACAGGAACAAGCTCTTGCAAGAGCTTACTCTGGGGAGTGTAGTGATTATTGCAATCCCTAGAGTGTAGGTAGTTCTCCAATCCCCCAAACATGAGCCAAGACTTTATGAAGGGTAGAACAGGTCTGTTTAATGAGCACAAAGGCATTTATTTTATACAGTTTTCCCCACAAGGTTATCACCCACGTGGACCTTGTGGGGCACAGGACACAAAGTAACAACACAGTATTGAACAGTTAGACACTCCCAAATATTGTACACAAACCCTCCCCTCTGCCTGTGATACAATTACCAAACACAATGGACTAACTCAATTACCACAGGCAGAACATATCTAGTTTTACCCAAAGTCTAGAAACACTCCAAAACAACAACATATCCCCACAAATTATACATACCTGGAAAGCACTGATCTGGGTTAACAACATATCCAATCATACCCAGATCCGAGCAGGGGTTCAAAAGTTTTATGAAAGTCACATTTGACCGGCAGCAAGCATGGCTTTCATGCCCAAAATAGTTCCACAGATTTAGGCTGTGCAGCCGGTCTATATTTTCCTCTATCCTGGTGATAATTAGCTTAAGTGGCTGTGGTAACTTAATTATCTCCAGGTACAGGAAATATCTCTAAGTCAGAAACTGTTACAAAAACATAAAAATACATAACTCATATAATACAATGTTTAACCTATATGTCCAACATATCCCCAGATAGCTTGGATCTGAGCGCTCAATATTTCCTATGTTAAAAGTGCACTATAGTACAAATAAGGCCCTGTATAGCCGTATCTCATTCCTTTTTGTGTCTATATATGTTGTAAAAGGTCGGGAACTGGGCCACGACCTTGAGAGGCTGTTATAACTACATGAGATAAGTATAAGTGTATTCAGATACTATTGATACTTATTTGGAGGTATCATACACATATATACTGTTTGTATTTTTTTGGGGTCAGAAAATAGCAAGGGCTGATGGGAGATTGAGGAGGGACAAGGCAGCCAGTTTAAACTGGTCAGTCAGTGTCCCTGGGACAATACCCTGCTGGAGAACAATAGGACAGGAAAAAGGGGGAGGGGAAGAGGCACCTTTTCCCATGGATTTAAAGGGGCAGAAAAGTGGCCAGGGGCCATAGTCACAGGGCAAGAGGCTGGCAAGCAGACCTCTCCAAATCCCAGTGATGACGGTGCTTTCGTCACACACCAACAGAGAGTAGTTGGGGAGAAGAAGCAGAGCCAGAGAAAGAAACGCTGGAAGAACGCTGGGAGAGGTAGGAGGAGCACCAGGAGACAGCAATATGTTGTAGACCGAGGATTAGAAGAAGCTGTTCAGGATCAACAGTGTCAAAAGTCGCAGAAAGGTCAAGGTGAATTAGGATAGAGTAGTGACCACGAGATTTTGCAACGAGTAGATCATTGGATACTTTTTCAATGCCGTTTCCACAGAGTGCTAAGCGCGGAAACCAGACTGAAGTGGGTCTAGCAGAGAGTTGAACTCGAGGAAGTCTGTCAATCTCGCATGCAAACTCTTTCAAGGATCTTGGACGCAAAAGGCAGTAGCAAGATAGGACGGTAGTTCGATGGGGAGTTAGGGTCAAGGTTTGGCTTCATTAGGATTATAGTTTATAGGCGTTATAGTTGCATGTTTAAAGGGCGATGGAAATATGCCAGAGGAGAGAGATTTGGAATTTTAGTGTGAGGTAGAGAAAGAGAAGAACACAGAGTACGGATGAGATGCGAGGGAATTGGATCTAGGGAGCAGGTGGTGGGGCGGGGGGACTGGAGCAGAGCAGAAACCTCTTCCGCTGTAGCGGGTGCAAATAAACATGGAACAGAAGAGGGAGTGTGGTTAGGGGAAGTATTGTAAGGGGAACAAGAAAGACTTTTATTTGCATGTAAAATTATTTTTTAAACAAAAAAAAAAATATTATTAAGAATAAATTCAATACCGTAAGAATTTTTGTTAGGAGGTTTAAAAACTCAGAATCATTTTTTTTAAAAAAATATTCGACTGCTTCACGACCAGATTGGTGAGGTATATTGCTGTATAAGGCTGCAACGTCACTAGTAACTAAAAAGTAATCATTCTCCCACCAATGTGTTAAAAGATTAAACAAACCAATGTTGTATCTTTAATATAGGACCTATTTTTTTTGTACTAGGGGTTGCTACTGTATATCTATATATTGTGATAACCTACTTGATATTGCATCTATTCCAGCTATAATAGGTCTCCCTGGAGGTCTTTCTATACTTGTATGTACTATAGGTAAAAAGTATGGTATTTTAGAATTCTTAAACAATAAATAATTCAATTATTTTTTTTATTTCAAATGTTTAACGTTAATCCCTTATTTAAAAACTCTAAAAATTTCATATTTATTTCATTTGTTTTTATTCTAATTTCCTATACGTATTTGAGTCTGATAAAATATTATTAGCTTCTTCATTGTAAAATTCTTTGGACATTAAAACAATTCCACCCTCTTTATCTGCAGGTTTTATCACTAGATCTGTATATTGTTGTAATTCCTTCAATGCTTTCTTTTCTTTTGAGGTTAAATTATCTTTTAGATTCTCCTTTGATTTAATCTTTTTTATCTTTGACATCACGATTGTTTCAAATGCTGTCATATTGTTTGATATCATGTTTTTTAGATAAAAAGAGGACTTTTCTCTGAGATTAGTATGTTTAAATTGGGACTCATTTGAATTTATAATTATGTATAAATAATCACAAAAGAACATTCATTCTCGGGACGAGAATATCATTTCGCCTCTTTATAAATCACTGGTAAGACCACTTATTGAATATGCTATGCAAATTTGGGCACCTGTTCTAAAGAAGGATATTATGGCACTATAAAAAGTGCAGAGGCGGGCTACAAAATTAATAAAAGGAATGGAACATATCAGCTATGAAGAAAGGTTAGCAAATTTAAATCTATTTAGTTTAGAAAAACGTTGCCTGAGAGGGGATATGATAATATTATATAAATATATTTGGGGTCAATAGAAACCATTGTTTGGCAATCTATTCACAAACCAGACTTTACATAGGACACGAGGTCATGCGTTTAGACTGGAAGAAAGAAGATTTCGTCTAAGACAAAGGAAAGGTTTTTTAAGGATGTGGAATTCTCTGCCTGAAGAAGTGGTTTTATCAGAGTCCATACAGATGTTCAAACAGCTACTAGATGCATACTTGCAAAAACAGAATATTCAAGGATATAATCTTTCAATGTAGGGTAATAACTGCTTGATCCAAGAATAAATCTGACTGCCATTCTGGGGTCAAGAAGGAATTTTTTTCCTAGCTTGTTGCAAAATTGGAAGTGCTTCAAACTGGGTTTTTTGCCTTCTTTTGGATCAACAGCAAAAAACAAATGTGAGGAAGGCTGAACTTGATGGACACAAGTCTCTTTTCAGCTATGTAACTATGAACACTCACACATTCAAGAGCTAATACCAAACCAGAGCTAGGTTTATTAGCTTTTGAATGTGTGAGTGTTCCTTTATCGAACCAGAGCTATATTATTTATATATAATTAATAATAGAAAGTTTCTACACTATCGTGTTTTTATTATCTCTCCCACCTTAAGGAAGTGCAAGATCCGAAAAACCCTTAAGGTATAATCATAAGGTATCCACGGCCGTATTTAAAGCGGGGCAAACGGGGCAGCTGCCCCGGGCCCACTTACTCCTGGGGGGCCCAAAGCAGCTACCCCGTGGATCCCGCTGTCCTCCAAATTTTTTTTTTATTTGCCCCCTGGGCCCGCCGGTGCTGCGGCTGCACCGGGAGTCCACACACTAAGAGGGCACGGTCTGGCACTGTGGCCCTTTAACAGCGCGACCGGGCCCCCTTTGTTTTACCGCAGCACGCTGGGAGGAAGTGACTGCCGTGAGTCACTTCCTCCTAGATAAAGTGAAAGCCGCGCGGGATGGAGGAGGAGGCCGTCAGGAGGGAGCTGGAGTGCCAGAGCCTCACACTCCCAACTTCCTCAGCCTGCCACTGGACCCAAGGGAACCCATAAGGTAGGCTGGAGGGTGGCTTAATAAATGTAAACTTTGAATGTGTGTGTGTGAGTCAGTATGTCAGTATGTCTGCCAGTGTGTCAGGGTGTCTGTGTGTGTCAGTATGTCTGTGTGTCTTAGTATATGTGTATGTGTGTGAGTATGTCTGTCAGGGTGTCTGTGTGTGTGTCACTATGTCTGTGTGTCACTATGTCTGTGTGTCACTATGTCTCTGTGTGTGTCAGTATGTCTGTGCATGTGTCAGTATGTCTGTGCATGTGTCAGTATGTCTGTCAGGGCCTTTGTGTGTGTCAGTATGTCTGGCTGTGCATGTCAGTATGTCTGTCTGTGCGTGTCAGTATGTCCGTCAGTGTGCGTCAGTATGTCCGTCAGTGTGCATGTCAGTTTGTCTGTCAGTATGTCAGTGTGTCAGTATGTCTGTCAGTGTGTAAAAATTTTAACTTTGCATGTGTGTCAGTATGTATGAGTGTGTCAGTATTTGTGTGTGTCAGAATGTCAGTGTGTATCTCTGTTGTCAGTATGTATATCTGTGTATCTGTATTTAGTATATCTATGTTTCTCTATGTGGTCTGTGTGTATCTGCATGTGTGTCAGGTTGTGTATCTGCATGTCTGTATGTGTGTCAGTGTGTGTATCTGTATGTTATCATTTGTTACAAAAACCTTATTTCACTGTGTGCCTTTAAGTGCTATTTTCACCTTTCTGACTTATTTGCAGCCGTTCATATGGTTCAGCACGAATCCTTTGTGGCCGCCATTTCGGGACTTTGCACGTGTTCGCGGCCATCTTACGTACGAATAGCGGTGTTTGCCAGCAATCATCTGGAACTGAAAATGGAGACGCAAACAGGCGAACACCGCTGAGACCTCCAGGATAGCATAACTTCATGCTGGACCTACCGAACGGCCCACCGTTCGGTAGGACGATTACTCTTCGCATGGGGAGTACAGCGACCCCCGGGATAACTATGGATGGCAATGGGTTTGTGGAGTTTTACAGTACGAACAGAGACCGACCGCAAGGCCTAAACGTGTGGAACTATTTTCGGCAAGAAAATCTGTGCGGTCAGTCAAAACTTTGGAAACCCATAACTCCCGAACCGTTCATCTGAACGAGCCAGTTTTTGGATATGTTGCTCCCCTGAACGAGGTCTATCCAGTGGTGCAGGATTTAAAGGCGTACCCCCTGGTTTTGGGGTACATCCAGAACTTGGGTGAAAATGTGTATAGTATAATTGTTTTAACTGTTTATCTGAGGTTGCACCCAATATGTGATTGGTGATTTTATGCCTCCCCCTGGGAGTGTCCTTTTTGTATGTGACCACAATAAAAAGCAGGCTGGGCATCCCAGTCCTCAGTTCTTGTTTGACCCTCAAATCGCAGCCTTGACTCGTTTTTTGGGCAGAAGGGTGCTATAGCTAGTGGGATTATTCTACATTTACAGGACTCGCATGGAATACTATGGAAAGCAGCTTCTCCCCTCTCCAGCAATAGGAATCCAGACGACTAAGCGGTCCAGCTCTCAGCAAGACTAAGGGTAACCGTAACATTTGGTGGCAGCGGCGGGACTATCCTGGATTTCCTAGGAGAGGTACTAAACGGATGGAGAGCGCTTATGAAAAATTGAAGCGTACAACCCTAAAGGATTTACTTGAAAGCAGAGGGGGTACGCCAACAACCGTCCAAGGAGAGAGCTGATAGCAGAATTAACCGAACTGGATCAGAGCTTCACAATGGCGGAAACACCGACCACGAAAAGTGACGAAAAGACCAGGATTGTTCGGGAGAGGCTCACACTATACGGGCCGAACCCACCCATGGAACTGGTACAGCAGTTGATGGCGGAAGCGGACGAGGATATAAGGAAGACTTGAGCCCACAAACTCGACCTAGTGAACGCACACCGCAATGCTGAAGCTCCACAGATGATCGTTCCTGTCGAAAACGCCGGGAAGCCCAAGATACCCTATGCGTCATTTCGACCCTTCCTAGAGAGCGAGACAGGAATTGATGAGTATTTGGTGGACTTTGAAAGGCAATGTGCCCTGCACCAGATTCCCAACCGAGAGTGGTCAACGATACTGTCGGGGAAACTATCTGGGCGAGCCCTAGAAGCCTTTCGTACCCTGGGTACTGAGGAAGTGACACAGTATGCACTAGTTAAAGAGACCCTGTTACAGCGGTACGCTGTAACTCCTGACACGTATCGCCGACAATTTCGGGGCACGAAGAAGAAGCCTAACGATACCCATATGGAATGGGCGCACCGAATGCGGAGAGCGGCAAATCACTGACTGAGTGGGAGTAAAGCTGTGACTGGTGAGGAGATCTTACAGTTATTTCTTTTAGAACACTTTTATAATGGCATGGAGCAGCAGGGGAAGGAATGGCTGCGAGACAGACGACCCTCCACCCTAGAAGAAGCAGCCAGATTGGCCGATGAGCATTATGACTCCCGTCTTCACGAGCCCACGAACTATCGAGCTCCAACACGGGTCGAACCCAGAGAGGTTTACCGTGCACCACCCCGTGCTGAATTTTGGGCTCCGGTACCCGCAGGGCCCGTCCGACACTCAGGGCCACCCAATAACAGCTCTGAGCATCCCAGACCGACTTGCCACCGGTGCAAGCAACCCGGGCACTTCATGGCTAGCTGCCCCCTTAATACGCACCAGACACCCAGGAATTACAATTACCCCTCTGGGTCCTACCGTCCTGCCCGGGCCCTCTGTGTTAACCAAGAGGCCCCTATGGAGGAATGTTTGGGGCCGCTTCACGAGGCGGACCCCGTATATGCTGCCTCAGATAACCGCCAGCACCATCGGCAGAAGGTATGGCTCGAGGGGCGATCTACCGAGGGGTTGAGAGACACAGGGGCTACTATCACGCTGGTACAGAGTCATTTGATGCCGGAGCACAAGCGATCAAGACAGACTGTGGCCGTTAGAGTGGCGGGGGGGGGGGATGTGTACAAAATTCCGACCGCTAAAGTACATCTTGATTGGGGAGCGGGAAAGGGGGCTGTGAACGTGCGCATAATGGATAATTTACCTGCCGAAGTACTACTGGGCAACGATTTGGGCCCAATGACTTCTGCCTATGCTCCAGTATACAACAACGAGGCGAACCCAGTGACTACCCGAGCCCAAGCCCGGACAGAGCGAGAACTCTCACCAGTGCGGGAGACACAGGTAAGACCTACCCCGACCTTGCCTGACATGTTAGGCCCCATACCCTGGGATACTCCCGATGCTTTCGAGACAGAGTCTAAGACTGACCCGACCTTACAAAAGTACCGAGAACGAGCAGAGACCGGAGGGGGCGGGGCAGATAGCGAAACATTTTTGTGGGAAAAAGGGAAACTACCGCTTGACAGAGAAAAAGGGACAACGTAGGCGACAGCTGGTAGTGCCCCACAAATACCGTTGAGAAATCCTCAAGATAGGACACGACATCCCCTTGGCAGGCCACCTAGCTGTAACCCGTACACTACACCGCATTACCCACACGTTCTTCTGGCCAGGGGTACACGCTGACATTAGGAATTACTGTAATACTTGCGATGTGTGTCAACGAGTAGGAAGGCGAGGCGATCACCCTAAAGCCCATCTAGTCAATATGCCCATTATAGAGGAACCCTTCAGCAGGGTTGCTATTGACCTAGTAGGACCACTGGCTACCCCTAGTCCCTCCGGAGGCGCTACATCCTTACCGTAGTGGACCCAGAGGCTGTCGCCCTATCCAACATCCAATCGGATACGGTAGCGAATGCACTAGTACAAGTGTTCTCTCGGGTAGGATTTCCAAAAGAAATCCTGTCCGACCGAGGCACCCAATTTACGGCCGAATTGACCCAACAACTCTGGCAGGTGTGCAAAATTAAGTCCCTCCTGAGCTCCCCATACCACCCCCAGACGAACGGACTTTGTGAGAGGTTCAATGGGACCCTCAAACAAATGTTCAAGACGTTCACCCAGGAATACCGAGACTGGGAACGCTTCCTGCCGCACCTTCTATTTGCGTATCGGGAGGTGCCCCAGGAAACGACAGGGTTCTCTCCCTTCGAGTTGCTCTACAGAAGAAAGGTACGGGGACCCCTAAACCTTATCCGGGACCACTGGGAGGGAGAGATGGAAACTGACGGTGTCCCCATTGTGCCATACGTCCTGGAACTCAGAGACCGAATGGAGCAATTAGCCAAATCCATGCAGGCTAACCTCCAGTCGGCCCAGAGAAGACAGAGGGTATGGTACGATCGGGGGGCCCGAAGGAGAATCTTCACCATAGGACAAAAGGTGTTAGTACTTAAGCCTGTGAAGACAGACAAATTGCAGGCGTATTGGCAGGGCCCCTACCAGATCGTAGAGAAACGGGGAGACACCACTTATGTAATAGCCAGCTGCCATGACAACAATCTTAGGAAGACGTTCCATGTAAACATGATCAAAGAATATTTGGAGCGACCCGAGAACGTGACGGCCGTATGTTGTCCCCCTCAGGAAGACCCCGACAGTCTACCCATTCCCGACCTATTGGAAAAGAGTCCCCCCACAGATATAGTAGCTCAGGTTCAGATAGGAGACCGACTTAGCCCCACTCAAAGGGAGCAGCTTAACCAACTCCTACAGTCTAAAAACCTCACTTTCTCCCAGAAGCCAGGGTACACTACCTTAACCACCCACCAGGTAGATACTCCGGGACAAGCTCCCTTACGCCAGGCTCCGTACCGAATCCCCGAGGCAGTTAGGACAGGAATGAAGAAGGTGCTCCAACTCAGGGTAATTGAGCCCTCCGATAGTCCATGGGCCTCCCCGGTTGTCCTGGTGCCCAAGAAAGATGGGACAACCCGGTTTTGCGTAGACTATCGGAGGCTCAATGAAAAGACAGTGACGGACGCTTACCCTATGCCCAGGGTAGACGAGCTACTTGATCGTATAGCCAGGGGAAATTACCTGACCACCATCGACCTCTGCAAGGGTTACTGGCAGATTCCCCTGGCCCCGGAGGCTATCCCCAAGTCGGCATTCATCACCCCATTCGGATTATACCAGTTTAAGGTGATGCCGTTTGGGATGAAGAATGCCCCAGCTACATTCCAGCGCTTGGTTGATAGACTCCTGGATGGCTTCCAGAGTTTTGCTTGCGCATACCTGGACGACATAGCGATCCACAGTGAGTCCTGGGAGGACCACTTAGCTCACGTAGGAATGGTTCTGGATCAGATCCGGGCTGCTGGCCTGACTCTGAAGCCAGAAAAATGCCACTTTGGGATGGCCGAGGTACAGTACCTGGGTCACCGGGTGGGGTGTGGGAAACAGCGACCAGAGCCAGCCAAGATAGAAGCTGTCGCCAATTGGCCTACCCCATCACTAAGACTCAGGTCCTAGCCTTCCTGGGCACGGCAGGGTACTACAGACGGTTTGTACCGGACTACAGCACACTTGCCAAACCCCTGGCTGACCTGACAAAGAAAAACTTACCTCGACAGGTCCTGTGGTCTCCCCACTGTGAAACGGCTTTCCAGGCGCTCAAAAATACTCTTATTAACGCTCCTGTCTTGGCGGCCCCAGCCCATAACAAACGTTTTATCGTCCATACAGACGCTTCCATGTTCGGGCTGGGAGCCGTCCTCAGCCAAGTAGGCGAAGACGGAGGGGAGCATCCAGTTGCCTACATCAGTCGGAAGCTCCTGCCCCACGAAGTCAGCTATGCAGCGGTCGAAAAGGAGTGCTTGGCTTTGGTGTGGGCTTTAAAGAAATTGACTCCCTATTTGTATGGACAAGAGTTCACTCTGGTCACCGACCATAACCCGTTGGTGTGGCTAAACCGGGTCTCAGGCGATAACGGCAGGAGTTTATCGTTGCAACCCTTCAATTTCACCATCACCTACAGACCTGGGAAACAGAATGGCAACGCCAACGGGTTGTCCAGACAAACAGACCTCAGGCCAGCATAATCAGCGGTCTGGACAGCCTTAGTCTGCCCCGAAAAGGGGTCAGACAGTGTCTGCCAGAGTGTTCCACAAAAAGGGAGCACTGTTACAAAAACCTTATTTCACTGTGTGCCTTTAAGTGCTATTTTCATCGTTCTGACTTATTTGCAGCCGTTCGTATGGTTCAGCACGAATCCTTTGTGTAAATGTATAGGTGGCCGCCATTTCGGGACTTTGCACGTGTTCGCGGCCATCTTACGTACGAACAGCGGTGTTTGCCAGCAATCGTCTGGAACTGAAAACGGAGACACAAACAGGCGAACACCGCTGAGACCTCCAGGATAGCATAACTTCGTGCTGGACCTACCGAACGGCCCACCGTTCGGTAGGACGATTACTCTTCGCATGGGGAGTACAGCGACCCCCGGGATAACTATGGATGGCAATGGGTTTGTGGAGTTTTACAGTACGAACAGAGACCGACCGCAAGGCCTAAACGTGTGGAACTATTTTCGGCTAGAAAGTCTGTGCGGTCGGTCAAAACTTTGGAAACCCATAACTCCCGAACCGTTCATCCGAACGAGCCAGTTTTCGGATATGTTGCTCCCCTGAACGAGGTCTATCCAGTGGTGCAGGATTTAAAGGCGTAACCCCCGGTTTTGGGGTACATCCAGAACTTTGGTGAAAATGTGTATAGTATAATTGTTTTAACTGTTTATCTGAGGGGAGGGGACATGTGGGTTGCACCCAATATGTGATTGGTGATTTTATGCCTCCCCCTGGGAGTGTCCTTTTTGTATGTGACCACAATAAAAAGCAGGCTGGGCATCCCAGTCCTCAGTTCTTGTTTGACCCTCAAATCGCAGCCTTGACTCGTTTTTTGGGCAGAAGGGTATCCTAGCTGTGCTATAGCTAGTGGGATTATTCTACATTTACAGGACTCGCATGGAATACTATGGAAAGCAGCTTCTCCCCTCTCCAGCAATAGGAATCCAGACGACTAAGCGGTCCAGCTCTCAGCAAGACTAAGGGTAACCGTAACATCATTGTATGTATTTGTCTAATCGGATGTTGTCAGTGTGTGTACCTGTGTGTTTATATCCGTGTGTGAATCTGTATATAGTCAGTGTTTTTTATCTGTGTATGCATGTGTGTCAGTATATGCATAAGTGTGTCTGAGTATCCATATGTGTCAGTGTTTGTATATATGTCTATGTATGTGTGACAGGTTGTGTATATGTGTGTCTGTATGTGTTAGTGTGTGTATCTGTGTCAGTCTGTATCTGCATGTGTGTTAGTGTGAGTGTCAGTGTTATGTCTGTGTATCTGCATGTGTTTCAGTGTGTGTGTGTATGTGTATTACAGTGTGTGTGTGTGTGGCAGTCTATGTGTACATGTGCATACATCTCATTATTTAAATCGCCAACACTACACGCAAGTACACCCCTTCATTCAACCTTCCACACTACATACAAACACAGTCCTGCATTGAAACGTCAACAATATATAAACACCAAAAATATATATAAACACAGCCCAGCATTTAAAAAAAACGAGCAAAAAAAACATGTCAGGGAGTGGGGGTCAGGGGGCCCTATCAAATTCTTGCTCAGGGCCAAATCAATTGTAAAGATGGCCCTGAAGGTATCAAGTGGAAACATTTTCAAGTGCAAAATGTTTTTCCGAATGCAATAGATCACTTTAAATAAGCGCTCCACTATATATATTTGTTTTTGTTTGGGGTGCGTTACGGAAGGTTGCAATTAAGTGGATTAGCAGCTCTATATTTATATATACGTTTGTTAAAGGAACACTATAGTCACCTAAACAACTTTAGCTTAACAAAGCAGTTTTAGTGTATAGATCATGCCTCTCCGGTTTCACTGCTCAATTCTCTGCCATTTAGGAGTTAAATCACTTTGTTTCTGTTTATGCAGCCCTTGCCACACCTCCCCTGGCTATGATTGACACAGCCTGCACACAAGAAAACTGGTTTAAATTTCAATCAGATGTCATTTATCTTAAACAATGTTATCTCTTGCTCTATAAACAGAACTTTAATCACATACAGGAGGCTTTTGCAGGGTCTAGCAAACTATTAACATAGCATGGGATAAGAAAAACTAAATTAAACAGAAATTGCAATAAAGGAAGGATAAACATTAGATGACTCTTTACAGGAAGTATTTAGTAAGGCTGTGCAAGTCACATGCAGGGAGGTGTGACTAGGGTTCATAAACAAAGTGACTTAACTCCTAAATGGCCGAGAATTGAGCAGTGAGACTGCAGGGGCATGATCTATACACCAAAACTGCTTCATTAAGCTTAAGTTGTTTTGGTGACTATAGTGTCCTTATTTGATAATCAGCACTGATACAATATATAGATATCCTCCTGTATATATGTCTTATTTTGGATGTCTTATATTGCATTACACTAATATTAATTTGCTTTTTCTGAGGTTTCAGTGGTCCTCCATACACCACATTTCTATGAAGTCTATGAAAAAGCTATTGAATGTCCAAGGGGACACTATATTCTCTGAATAGTAAAGATAAAAATTATTTTAAAATATAAATAAATGCCTTACTGTATCTTTTGTTTTGGGGCAAAAATAAATAAAATAAAAAATATTCAATAAGGTAAATGTTGTTTAAAGATTGTTACTGTTTGTTTTTCACTTTAAGAATATCAATTTTAAATAATAACTGATTAACTGATAGAATAGCAATGCTATGATATCACTATAGTAAATAGAGCATGCTGACATTATTTAACTCTTTATGATAGCAAGTGACACAGTAGTGAGCCCTTTGCTGTTGATGTGTTTTACATGGTTTGGCTGAAAAGAGACAGTATCTTGAAGTCTGTTTCCTCGTAATTATTCTTACTCTTCTCATTTCCCTATAAGTTCTTCTTAACCGTATGTCCCCCAACTCTAAACCCAAGTCTTTCCTAATCCTAGGCACCCCTAAACTTCCTAAAACCTAACCATAAGTGTCTATTAATCATAAACACACTCTACACACAACAACATTTTAGGCTACGTAGTCTCAGAAATTCATCATGCTGTTTTTCAGCTAACGAGATTTGTGTGTGTTATAGACCCTCGACCTTTGGAGAGATGAATTTGGACACCCAGTAATAAAAGCAAATATAACAATGGCATATCCTGACTGCTGTTGTTCAATATATTTTAAAAAATCTTCTCATGACCTAAATTCGTCATATCAGAACAAATCTCACTTTTCCAGCTTGCCCCTGGAATCATAAGAAAGAGCAGCTGGTGCATAATATATGTTTATGTGACTTAAATGCTTAAACAGCCATACAATACAGTCACACTTATGAAGAATTTCATCAGAATTTCCGGTGTATGATGCTTGAAACATCTAAAAAATTATTTTTAGTATCACTAGGTATAACAGGTAAATTAAAAAAATAGAAAATGAATGGTGTTTATTTAAGAATATAGATCAAGAAGACATTATTGTTAACTAGTTGGCTGATCGTGTCCATCTGATGATGCTGAAGCCATGAAAGATATGTGACATTTGTATAGGATCCCCACACAGACCCATTACAAGGATTGATTAAAGAATATGTTAGCTTTACTGGTAAAAATGTAGACTAGCAATATATATTTTTTACAAAATTGTTTTACAGTTTGTTTTCTACTTATTTCTAATTACATGTTAGGGCGTCAGATTGGGAACATTTAATGAAAACCGTGCCTAAACCAATCTATCTATTTTATTTTATATAAATTCTATCACATTAAGAAATAGTGCCCTGTACTTTTATCACATATTTCATTCTATGTTAACATATTTCTAGATTGACCACACCACAATTATATGCTTACAGCAGGGTTACTGCTTTAGACATCAATCTGCTAACCTCAATTTACCCATTGAAAACGTGAATTGCATATTTTTGATAAGTTCCTCAGACTACTTCATTGATATGGCTAACTCACCCAGTTCATTGATGAAAATAGTAAAAGATGTTGATGAGTGATTGTGAGATCTGTAACTCCATTGTTACTTTAAGAATATTGAGATTTATAATATAATGCAGGAATTTGCAGTCAGGAAGCAACACATGCTGCAGATTGCTGCTCCACAATGCTGTGATATCCTGAGGTCTTTTATACATCCCTAGTGCTGACTGGAAGGCAGACATCAAGCAGGGGCAGCTGCTTTCCTGTCTCAGGAGACTTCTCCTTGATGTGATAAAAGAATAGTTGGAAAGTTAAATACACTGAAAAGAATACTTAACTGATCCCAAGTTTACTGTAAATCTCACTTGACAACAAAGAAATGAATTAATTAAATGAATTTGTGTTTACTACAAGCTTGCGGTAAACACATTTTTATTTATTTAGTTTTACGATTTAAAAAAAAAAAAAAATGAAATACCATTTCTCAGACAGATGGTCCCCCCCCCCTTCTTATTTTTTTTTCTAAATTCATACTAAGAAGAGTTGCAATATGCAAAGTATGACATTTGGAAGAGAAAAGTAGAAATATGTGGAGGAAGTGTTTCTGATATCCGTGACAGGTCATCACTAGTGATGTCCCGAACGGTTCGCTGGCGAATAGTTCCTGGCGAACATAGCATGTTCGCGTCCGCCACCACGGGCGAACACATGCGATGTTCGGTCCGCCCCCTATTCTTTATCATTGAGTAAACTTTGACCCTGTACCTCACAGTCAGCAGACACATTCCAGCCAATCAGCAGCACACCCTCCGTAGCAGACCCTCCCACCTACTGGACAGCATTAATTTTAGATTCATTCGGAAGCTGCAACCATTTTATTATATTTTTTCAATTTATTATTTTTTTTTTCAGTGCATATAAATGTTACAAGCAGATACTCCCCCAGACACTCTGTATTACTGCAGATACTCCCTCCAGACACTCTGTGTTACTGCAGATACTCCCCCCAGACACTCTGTGTTACTGCAGATACTCCCTCCAGACACTCTGTATTACTGCAGATACTCCCCCCAGACACTCTGTGTTACTGCACATACTCCCTCCAGACACCCTGTGTTACTGCAGATACTACCTCCAGACACTCTGTGTTACTGCACATACTCCCTCCAGACACCCTGTGTTACTGCAGATAATCCCTCCAGACACTCTGTGTTACTGCAGATACACCCTCCAGACACTCTGTATTACTGCAGATACTCCCTCCAGACACCCTGTGTTACTGCTGATACTCCCTCCAGACACTCTGTGTTACTGCAGATACTCCCTCATAACACTTTGTGTTACTGCAGATACTCCCTCCAGACACTCTGTGTTACTGCAGATACTCCCTCATAACACTGTGATACTGCAGATACTCCCTCCAGACACTCTGTATTACTGCAGATACTCCCTCCAGACACTCTGTGTTACTGCAGATACTCCATCCAGACACTCTGTGTTACTGCAGATACTCCATCCAGACACTCTGTGTTACTGCAGATACTCCCTCCAGACACTCTGTATTACTGCAGATACTCCCTCCAGACACTCTGTATTACTGCAGATACTCCCCCCAGACACTCTGTATTACTGCATATACTCCCTCCAGACACTTTGTGTTACTGCAGATACTCCCTCCAGACACTCTGTGTTACTGCAGATACTCCCTCATAACACTGTGATACTGCAGATACTCCCTCCAGACACGCTGTATTACTGCAGATACTCCCTCCAGACACTCTGTGTTACTGCAGATACTCCCTCCAGACACTCTGTGTTACTGCAGATACTCCCTCCAGACACCCTGTGTTACTGCAGATACTCCCTCCAGACACTCTGTATTACTGCAGATACTCCCTCCAGACACTCTGTATTACTGCAGATACTCCCCCCAGACACTCTGTATTACTGCAGATACTCCCTCCAGACACTCTGTGTTACTGCAGAAACTCCCCCCAGACACCCTGTGTTACTGCAGATACTCCCTCCAGACACCCTGTGTTACTGCAGATACTCCCTCATAACACTGTGATACTGCAGATACTCCCTCCAGACACTCTGTGTTACTGCAGATACTCCCTCCAGACACCCTGTATTACTGCAGATACTCCCTCCAGACACCCTTTGTTACTGCAGATACTCCCTCCAGGCACTCTGTGTTACTGCAGATACTCCATCCAGACACCCTGTGTTACTGCAGATACTCCCGCCAGTGGTGGCTCATCAAAATAAATCAGGAAAATTCCAAACCCCAAGGTTGAATACGGTAAATAGGCTACAGATGGCCACTCCCATCACCCAAGGCCGAGTTCTTCAACAGTGTTACCCCTAAATGTCAGTCCTCTGCCTCTTCCTAGGAAAATGTTCAAGATGCCAATTCAGTGCCTGGCTGAAAGTGATAGTAGTTTCTGCCTACAGCCTGAGACCAGAACCCATAATTCCCCAACTGGGACTGGGGTTTAGAGTTTACAGTCTGCCGATCCACTGTGGATTGTTATACTAGAAGAATGGCTGCATTAGAGGGTCGAGGGGTCTATGCTCCAGCTCTGAAATCACAGCTGCGGCATGCCACTTCCACCACTTGTGTCAGGACGCACACCATATATTTTAGGCCTTTTCTATCATGCTTTTTTCTGTCATGGTTTTTGTCTAAAACCTCTCTGAGATGCAACAGCCGTGTGACGAGACCAATCTCGCCACATTGCATTGGAGGAGCCTGGTTGCTCGCCTACTGCCTTTGGACTATGGCCCCATGTTAAAAGACATCTTTTTCCCTGCAGAAAAGACTTATTCGTGATTTTTTGCCTGGGGTTCGGTAGATTCAATCTACCGAACAACCGCACAAATAACTCGACCACCTGGGATCTGGAGTGTGCCGGCAATTAGCCTCCCTGAAGCTGCGGTTAACCGCAGCTTAATTGACAGATGCTGGGTGGCCGCCATTCGTATCACGAACACGAGGTCACGGCCATTTTAAACACACGAACGCCCAACGGTGTTCGACACTTAATTCATGGAATTAAAATGGGACACAATTTTGCGCGAACACCGCTGAAGCCGCCGACCTCCCTTCTTGTTCGATAAAAGTGCACAAACGGCCTGGTGTTCGGTAGTTTTACTTGACTGTGTTATATCCCAGATAGGAATCCCATGGAGCCCATTCGCATGAGAACCGACTGTGTAAAGACTTTGGCTCCAATTACACTGTATTCGTGTGGTCTGAGCGCCATTCGCTTAATAATGTACGCTCAGACCTGAGCTATCTGGGGACATGTTAAATGTATAGTTTCATTGTAACTTGTGTCATACTGTGTATATTAATAGTAAATCATGTTTTAGTATCCCCACGTGCATAATGGTGATTTGCCTTTGTCTTGGGGGATAATTTAATTACTTCTCAATTATCTCCAAGGCAGCGGGGAGGAAGCCAGGATGCATTGTGGGAATACAATGTGACTGTGTGTCCTATTTGTCTACTTGTCTGTCTTTTGTCGCAGTCTCCCATCTGGTCCCCTAGGGGAGTGTCCACCAGGTGGGAGACCTGCATAAATACTGGGCGGGTAGCCCTGAGTAAACCAGACCACTGCTTGACCCTCAACACGGAGCTCTGTCTCGTCTTTGGGGGGATTTACTGTATGCTGTTAGAGACTGATTGCCAGGAGTGTAAGCTGATTGTCTGCTTTTCCTGTTCGTCTGCTAGCAGCTATTAGTGAGGTTCCAGTTCGGGAGTTGGAGTGCTATTTTGTATCCAGTTCGGGAGTTTGGTGTTCTGCAGTAGCTGTGCCTGTATCTCTGGAAGGGGAAGATCTACTAAACGGCTTTTAACCCCTTTTATGCCTGGGGGTACCGTTACAGTGTTTTTTTACAGTAAAAAAAATTCAATATTTTCTGTACCTGGAGATGATTAAAGTGACACTATAGTCACCCAGACCACTCCAGCTCAATGAAGTGGTCTGGGTGCTAGGTCCCTCAGGTTTGAACTCTTCAGATGTAAACATAGCAGTTTCAGAGAAACTGATATGTTTACATTAGGGGTTAATCCAGCCTCTAGTGCAGGCATAGGCAACTTTTGGCACTGCAGATGTTTTCGACTACACCTCCCATGATGCTTTACCAGCATTACGGGTGTAAGAGCATTATGGGGCATGTAGTCCAAAACATCGGGAGTGCCGATGGTTGCCTATCCCTGCTGTAGTGGCTGTCTCCCGGGCAGCCGCTAGAGGCGCATCTGCGATGCTGGATGCGAATTTCGCATCCATCGCGCAGAGCATCCATAGGAAAGCATTGAGAAATGCTTTCCTATGGGCTCCTCAAATGTGCAAATCCGCTCCACTCAGGAGCTGACGTCGGACGGGGACGAGAGGGGTTTAAACCCCGTCAGCGCCACGGGATGTGGACCCTGAGGGTGTGGGCGCCCATAGACATAGTATACATGGACTTCTGAGCGGCGACAAATGTGGGCACCATCTTGGGACGGGCGATGTTGACAGCAGAGGTAAGAGGAATGATAGGACTCAGTTAGTGTAGAGCAGGGATAATAGGAATGGACTACCTGACTGAGTACTACCATTCCTATTATCCCTGCTCTACACTAACTGAGTACTAACTCAGTTAGTGTAGAGCAGGGATAATAGGAAGGGTAGTACTCAGTCAGTGCAGGGATAATGAGAATGACAGATGGACTTTCCAAGTGTTCTTCAATACCTTGAGTAGAGCGGTGCCCGTTCCAAGATGGCGGCCCCGCGGCTCCTCAGCGCCAGCAGGCAGTAGCGGTCAATGCGGCATCTATGTATTCTATGTCTATGTGGGCCCCCATCAGGGCACTATAGAGTCAGGAAAACCGCTTTGTTTTCCTGACACTATAGTGATCCTTTATGTTTTCTATGGCTACTTAACCCAATTATCTCCACGATAGAGGAGAGGGATTTTACTGTTTCTGTGGGAGTGATTAACATTGTGAAAAAAGGTCCATGTGGGAGTATACCCTGCTGGAGGACCTGCATAAAAGGCTGAGCTAGGGCCACCATTAAACAGACCGGTTTTACCCCTTTATGAAGTCTGGGCTCATGTTTGGGGGATTGGGAGCTATAATTCACAGGTGTAAAACATAATTTAATATGAATAATGTATTAAAGAATGGTAGGAAATAAGATTTCTTTTTTTTATTTCTGCATGACATTTTAACTGTGAATGCCATAATACGGTTTGCTTTTACTGCAATAAAACACATATATATATTCAGCGATGTCTCACGTGTATAACAGTACCCCCTATGTACAGGTTTTATGGTGTTTTGGGAAGAGTCAAATATAGCATGTTAAATTTTTCACACTGAAATTCGCAAGATTGGTTATGTTGCCTTTGTGACCGTATGGTAGCCCAGGAATGAAAATTATGGCATAACATTTGCAATAGTAGACAAACCAAGGTATTGCAAATGGGGTATGTCCGGTCTTTTTTAGTAGCCACTTGGTCACAAACACTGCCCAAAGTTATTGTTAATATTTGATTGTGTGTGAAAAACGCAAAAAATGTATCTGAATGCCAATTTTGGCCAGTGTTTGTGACTAAGAAAGACTGGACATGCCCCTTTTGAAATACCTTGGGTTGTCTACTATTGCAAACGGTATGCCATCATGGGGGGTAATTCTCATTCCTGGGCTACCATACGGTCTCAAAGGCAATGTAACCAATCTGGCTAATGTCAATGTTAAAAAACTGAAACGCAAGCCTTATATTTGACTCAGTAACTTCTGAAAACACCATTGTAGCAAACTCACCCCTTTAAGGGAGTTTGCCATGAGCTTTTGGAGGGGCCTGCTTGCCCGCCTCCTGCCCTGTGACTACGGCCTGTGTGATGTATTGCCCTTTAAGAACATATTTGGGCATAATAGATTTTTATTGTGCGGCTACTGGCCCTATAAGCACAGTGAATGGACTTTTATTGGACTGTGTATGCCCCTTTAAGAACCATCTGGGGACATATTGTGACTTTTGGGAACAATGCCCCTTTAAGATTTTGTCCCCAGACTGTTAAAATCCTTTGTTCATTGCTATTTTCCACTTGGTTCAGTAAATGGGGCTTACTGAACCAGGTACACCACAGACGGACCACACAGAAGTGGAAGTGTGCCATCAATTTACCTCCCAGGCTGGGAGCCTGCTGTAGGTAAATTGCAGAAACGAGCATTGCACGTGGCGGTGGCCATCTTTGTTCATTCAATGCGGTCAGCGGTTTGTGTAGCCAAATCCATGGAACTGAAATCGGCTATACAGTTCCGCGAACACCGCTGAGCATTACCTTCTCCCACAATGATTTTGCAGCAGCAGAGACTAAGTCCCATTCGGCGACGGGACTTAGTCATTTTTTCAGTGTGAAACTGACCGACCGCACAGCCCAAATCTATGGAACTGTTTTGGGCAGGAAAATGTGCCTGCGGTCTGTCATAAAGGGACCTCCAGCTAACTTTTAAACCCCTGGATGTAATTGGCTGAATTTTGACTATGTTTATAATTAAAGTGTGCTGAATAATAATATGTTTTTTTGAATATTGAATGTATAGTTTTAAAGTTATAGTACATGTGTAAAAACTTTATTTCTCTGCCAGTGATAACTACATTAACCCATTGTGTAAGGTAATTCAATCACAGGCAGAGGGGAGTATTTTGTCTGTAATTGCTGGGAGTGTCTAAGTGTATTGTACATATTGATTGGTTGTTTTACAAAACCCTGTGGGCAGTACTATGTGTGCAAAATGTGCATAAAAGCAGTGTCTCATTAAAAGCTTCAGTTCTTCTTCACCCTCAATTTGAGTCCTGTCTCTTATTGGGGGAATCTGCTACAAGGGATTGATACCGGAGAAACTGACGGAAGCCAAGCACAGAGAGATTGTCAGGGTACCTGCGGTCTCTACTTCCGAAAGAGGTAGAGACTTAGCTGTTCCTCCATCCAGACGGCCTGATGGCTCCCTTTCCCACGGTCTATCCGGTCATGCAAGGCCGGCCGCGAGGGAGTGACTGCCTTTTACAGCATCTAGGCAGGAAGTTGTCATCAGGACACTCCTCCGGAACGACCTGTCACTCAATTGCTGCAGGACCAATCAGGACGCCTCGGAGGCGTGGTTACTGCTCTGAACAGGGTATTTAACAGAGCTTCTTTCATTAGCTCATTGCCCTGTCGTGGTTCTAGCTTGTTCTAGTCACTCAGTGCTTGTGTATTCTATTATCCCTTTTGGTTTTGACCCGGCTTGTTTACCTTACTCTGCTTATCTCTGTTACCCTTGATTCGGCTTGTCTCTCGCTTACCTGTCTTCTGTTACCCTCGACCTCGGCTTGTCTTTGACCATTCTATACTGTACTACTTACGTTAGTCCGGCCATTCTAAGGTCCGGTATACGTATCTGGCTACTGTTTGTACTCTGCGTGTTGGATCCCTGTCCCGATCCTGACATTACGACAGGGCCAATGGATCCTACGAGTACAAACAGTCAGCTTGCCTCTCCTGATCCTAGATTTGAAGCCATGGATCACAGAATGGATCAGATGGCGCTTGCGCTACAGGCTCTATTATCTCGTGCCAATAACCCACCAGAGGAGATACGTAATACCCCTGTTTCTCCTGTCGGTTCAGGTCTAGAGGTAGCCACAGTGGGTGCTTCTTCTCGCATTACCCCCCCAGTACGCTATGGTGGGGCTCCTGAGAAGTGTCGTGGTTTCTTAAACCAAATTAGTATCCATTTTGAATTGCAACCTCGCTCTTATTCTACAGATAGGGCAAAGGTAGGATTTATTATCACCCTACTTATTGAGAAAGCTCTGAGATGGGCCAACCCATTATGGGAGAACGATAACCCATTAGTTTATAACTATAACGCCTTTGTAGCTGCTTTTAGAAGAACATTTGACCCTCCAGGTAGAAAGGTTAATGCAGCCAGATTACTGTTGCGTCTGAGACAGGAGAACCGAACACTGGTGGATTATGCACTAGAGTTCAGGTCTCTGGCGTCAGAGGTCAAGTGGAATGAGCAGGCGTATATGGATGTATTTTTGAATGGCTTATCTGAAGTAATCCTTGATGAGGTTGCTACCAGAGAACTCCCTGAGAATTTAGAGGATTTAATTTCGCTCATCTCTCGTATAGATGAACGTTTAAGAGAGAGACAGAACACTCGAGAGAGGAACCGGAGACCTTCTTTTAGGTTAGCCCCCGCTTTTCCAAGTCCTGACTCCACAGTATCTTTGCTTCCTAAACCTATGCAGATAGGGTATACCCGCCTCTCTGAGGAGGAAAGACAGTACAGGAGAAGAGAGGGTTTGTGTATGTATTGTGGAGCTAAGGGTCATTTACTCTCGAACTGTTCTAACCGCCCGGGAAACGCTCGCACCTAAGTCTCTCTAGAGGACAGGCCTTGGGTGTTTCTATTTTGTCCTCTACTCCTAATTATAAAGATCACAGGCTTCTGCTACCAGTTTCCTTAACTTGCGGGAGGGAAGTAGTAAGGGCTATGGCTTTGATAGATTCCGGTGCGGCTGAGAATTTTATCGACCAAGCCTTTGCTAGTAAAAACAATTTTCCATCCCAGCTAAGGGAGACACCCTTGGCCGTTGAGGCCATAGATGGTAGACCACTACTAGACCCTGTTATCTTTCGTGAGACCATACCCATTGAGTTAAATGTTGGTATCCTACACGTGGAGAATTTATCTCTTCTGCTCATTTCGTCTCCTTCCGTTCCCATAGTTCTGGGGTACCCATGGTTGAAAGAACATAACCCTATTATTGATTGGGAGTTAGGGGAGATACTCTCGTGGGGCCAGGGCTGCCAGGATCGGTGTTTGTGCAAGGTTTCTCCATTAGCTAATATTAACATACAGGAGAATCCTACTCAGTCCACAGAAAGACAAATACCAGATCTTTACCTAGACTTAAGGGCAGTGTTTGACAAGAAGAATGCCGATTCTTTGCCGCCACACAGGTCATTTGACTGTAAAATTAAGCTTCTACCCGGGACTATGCCTCCGAGGGGCCATGTATATCCTTTGTCTGTTCAGGAAAACTCGGTTCTAGAGGAGTATATTCAGGAGAATTTAGAAAAGGGATTCATCAGGAGGTATTCTTCTCCGGCCGGGGCAGGGTTCTTTTTCATTAAGAAGAAGGATGGCACGCTGAGACCTTGTATCGATTACCGAGGCTTGAATAAAATAACTGTCAGAAATGCCTATCCTATCCCACTGATTACCGAGTTATTTGATCGTCTTAAGGGCTCCAAAATCTTCACCAAGTTAGATCTCAGAGGGGCTTACAATTTGGTGAGAATCCAGCAAGGTCACGAGTGGATGACGGCATTCAATACCCGGTATGGCCATTACGAATACACTGTTATGCCATTTGGACTATGCAATGCTCCTGCAGTATTTCAAGAGTTGATTAATGAGGTACTTAGGGAGTTTCAGCATGATTGTGTTATTGTTTACCTGGACGACATACTAATACACTCTAAGGAGATTGAGACTCACCATAGACAGGTCAGAAAGGTGTTACACAAACTTCTGCAACATGGTCTATACTGCAAATTGGAAAAGTGCAGTTTTGATCAGTCTCAGGTAGACTTTCTTGGGTACGTGATTTCTGGGGAAGGTTTTAAAATGGATCCTGGTAAACTCCAATCTATTTTAGACTGGCCTTTGCCCAAAGGACTCAAGGCTATCCAAAGGTTTATTGGTTTTTCCAACTACTATAGGCGCTTCATTAAGGGTTACTCCTCTATCATTGCGCCTATTACCAATATGACCAAACAAGGGGCTGATACTAAGTTCTGGTCTGAGGAAGCTCTTGGTGCTTTTAAGACTCTCAAGGAACTTTTTGCCTCAGCTCCCATTCTAGTTCATCCTGATACGACTCTGCCTTTCTTGCTCGAGGTTGATGCTTCTGAGACAGGAGTTGGGGCTGTTCTGTCTCAAAGGTTAGGGGTGGATAAACCGTTACACCCTTGTGGTTTCTTCTCTAAAAAAATTTCTGGGCCTGAGAGCAGATATGACATCGGGGAGAGGGAACTGTTAGCGGTCATTAAGGCTTTAAAGGAGTGGAGACATTTACTGGAAGGGACACTACACCCTGTTACTATCCTAACGGATCATAAGAACTTGTCTTATATTGGGGAGGCTAAGCGCTTGTCCGCCAGGCAGGCTCGCTGGGCTTGGTTCCTCACTCACTTTAATTATGTACTTACGTATAGACCTGGTTCTAAGAACTCTAAAGCCGATGCTTTGTCTCGTCAATATGAACCATCCACTATAACTGAACCACTTCTGTCCTCCATAGTTCCTAAGGGGAATATCATCGCGAACACGAATCTCAGGATTCACTCTCCATTGCTTTCTGAGATCATGAAGTTTCAGCATTTGGCACCCAAACAGACTCCTGGGGATCGACACTTCGTTCCTGCCGCTCTCCAACTGGAGGTGCTACGCTGTCTCCATAACAGCAAGGTGGCTGGGCATCCTGGCATCCGCAAGACTTATGCGCTGGTCTCTAAAGATTTTTGGTGGCCTGACTTATGCAAGGATATTAAAGAATTCATCGGGGCATGTGAAGTTTGTACCAAGACCAAGCTACCCCATTCGCTTCCATGCGGATTTCTGCACCCTTTAGAGGTTCCTGAAAAGCCTTGGTCCTGCCTGGCAATGGACTTCATTGTTGATTTGCCTATCTCTAAAAAGCAGACTGTCATCCTCACTGTGGTAGACAGATTTACTAAAATGGCTCACTTCATTCCCTTACCTAAACTCCCATCTTCGCCCGAATTAGCGGAGATATTCGCCAGGGAGATTTTCCGTTTGCATGGGATACCTTCCCAAATTGTCTCTGACAGAGGCTCCCAATTTGTTTCCCGTTTTTGGAGATCATTCTGCTCCCAACTAGGCATCAAATTGAATTTCTCCTCTGCCTATCATCCTCAGTCCAATGGAGCTGCTGAACGCACTAACCAAAAAGTTGAACAATATTTACGTTGTTTCGTTTCAGAACACCAGGACGATTGGGTCGGTTTGATTCCTTGGGCGGAGTTTGCACATAACAATCTCATTTGTGATTCTACGCATTCTAGCCCTTTTTTCTTGAATTATGGCTTTCATCCTTCCATCCTTCCTTCGGAGTCTTCTTCTCAAGGGATACCGTCGGTGGATGTTCATGTTGCCAATTTAAGAGAGTTGTGGGATCAAACTCGACAAATCCTTTTGCACAATTCTACGCTGGTTAAAAAACACGCTGACAAACGTAGAAGGGCAGCACCGGTGTTTGTTCCAGGCGATAGAGTATGGTTAAGTACTAGAAACATTCGGTTAAAAGTGCCGTCCATGAAGTTTGCTCCCCGATATATTGGACCTTACAGGGTACTGTCTCAAATTAACCCAGTTGCGTATCGTTTAGCGTTGCCTAATGCCTTACGCATTCCTAATTCATTTCATGTTTCCTTGCTAAAACCATTAATATGTAACAGGTTCTCCTCCACGATCGCCCCTCCCCGCTCAGTTCAGGTGGAGGGTCAGGAGGAGTATGAGGTCAATTCCATCGTTGATTCTCGAATCTCCCGGGGGAAACTGAAATATTTGGTCGATTGGAAGGGTTATGGTCCTGAGGAGAGAAGTTGGGTACCTCAGGAGGAGGTGCATGCTCCCCGTCTCTGCAGGGCGTTTCACTCTCGATTCCCTTCTCGCCCTGGTGTATTCCGCCCGGTGGGCGTATCTGAGAGGGGGGGTACTGTCAGGGTACCTGCGGTCTCTACTTCCGAAAGAGGTAGAGACTTAGCTGTTCCTCCATCCAGACGGCCTGATGGCTCCCTTTCCCACGGTCTATCCAGTCATGCAAGGCCGGCCGCGAGGGAGTGACTGCCTTTTACAGCATCTAGGCAGGAAGTTGTCATCAGGACACTCCTCCGGAACGACCTGTCACTCAATTGCTGCAGGACCAATCAGGACGCCTCGGAGGCGTGGTTACTGCTCTGAACAGGGTATTTAACAGAGCTTCTTTCATTAGCTCATTGCCCTGTCGTGGTTCTAGCTTGTTCTAGTCACTCAGTGCTTGTGTATTCTATTATCCCTTTTGGTTTTGACCCGGCTTGTTTACCTTACTCTGCTTATCTCTGTTACCCTTGATTCGGCTTGTCTCTCGCTTACCTGTCTTCTGTTACCCTCGACCTCGGCTTGTCTTTGACCATTCTATACTGTACTACTTACGTTAGTCCGGCCATTCTAAGGTCCGGTATACGTATCTGGCTACTGTTTGTACTCTGCGTGTTGGATCCCTGTCCCGATCCTGACAGAGATGGACACAGGTTTCTTCAGGAAGGAAGAGATTCTTTATTCGATTCACCGATCGGGACTCAGAGGGACTAATGTCACCAAAATACAACAAGTTCTGAGCCCCAGACAATAGTGTAGGCTCCTTATATAAGCATGTAACTCCTCCCATAAGTAGCTCCACCCACACATTCTCTTACCCAATCAATTGAATAAGAACTAACTTCCGGTTTGACCGCATGGCTTGCCCAGCACAATGGAGGAGGGGAATACTACATCCGGTATTCTCGCACATGCTCCGTACACTACTGATCGTATCTTTGCCACGTGCAACCAACCGACCGATACACCAGTATATGCACGTACACATGCCACGTGGTAATCTCGGCCTAATAAATTTATTTTTACCGCGATTCCACCACATTCCCCCCCTTTGATGCCTCTGATATTTTCACAATTACGGAGGCATCACTTAACCTTAGTTTGCATATACCTCAGGTTGCCATGAACCAGACCAGACTTTGCAACTCCCTAAATACATGAATCCCTCAACATTCCTCTTCCTGTACTAGTTCTCCCTGATTTAGAGCCTCATATCTATATATGGCCATTATCTGTGCAGCAGCCTTTCTTTCTGCTATATTTTCTATAATGCCCTGCACAGACCTAACTACCAAAGGAACAAGACATGGTAGGAGAAGACACAGCATTAAGATTAGCATGACTCCACCTACCAATGCCTTAAGTCCTCCAAACTGCTCATACCAATTACCAAACCAACTACTTGGATTATACCCTTTCCATACCTGAGTAGGCACATGCGCTAGTTTAACCATATGGCTAGTAAGCTCAGCTATTGCTTGCCCTTCATCATCTATTTGAAGACAGCAATTGCTTAGGTTAAATTTCCCACATACACCTCCCTCTACTGCCAATAGATAATCCAAAGCTAATCTATTTTGGTAAACGGCTGTCCTCATCCTAGTATTATGCTTCGCTAGGAGATTGAGCGCTTGTGATGTCTCATTGGTAATTATCTCAACCACTGCCTGTAACCTTATAATGTGGTTGAGCATATATATTGGAGTTCTATATCCGAAAGTACCATCTTCTGCCCAAGTGGCTGGCCCATAATAATCTATAATATGCTGGGGAGGCCATTCATTATCTTCCCAGGTACCTATCTCTAGGGGTCCCCTTTTCTTCCTATGGTTCACATCATATACTTTAACTCCCAAAGTCTCTCCTGTTTCAATAGGCAACAACAAGAAGGATGGTTTGAGCATACCTAACACACATGCCCCTTCCCAGTCCTGTGGTAACTCCGAATAGGCCTTCTTACCAGAGATCCAGTACAAATTTGCTGGGGCTTTCCAACTAGATGTGATAGATAGATCAAACCACACGTCCTTTAAATTGGCATAACTTGCAAACGGGTTAGGTGGTTCTGAGACATTTGAAGCCGACCACCAGGTTGTATTCTTTGTATTATCATCATAAGCTTTTTGCCCTAGACAAGTTAGTTCTCCTACAGATGTGTTAAACATTATTCCTTTTCTTGCTATGCAAACATAATCTATGATGGAGGTCTTTAATCGCCACTCAGATTTACCTCTAACACTCATTTGATAATCGGCTTGAGAAGATATTTTTTTTTCAATTGTCTCAGAACCGGACATTACCTCCTTTGCTTCCCAGGGCCATTGGTCTCCCATGTTAGTACCTCCACATACATAGCAGTTGGTCACATTAAGAATACCAGCAATACTTTCAGCTAAATCTATAAACAGGTTTTTAGCATTATGGGGGATCTTATTTTCTACACTCATCTCTTCATAAAAAGAATGGAAAACCTGATGAGTTTGGGATGCTACGGTATCGGTCTCTATCCCTATAAATAATATTGTCCCAGGATCTAAACCCGTCCCATATATCTGGAACCCAAATAAGTTACCAAACCTATCTAAAAATTGTTCAGGATTATTAATAAGTATATGGACTGGGTTACACTCCATAGACTTACAATACGGTTTGGTAGGCAACTTAGTAACAATCATATCCTTATCTACTGTCTGTCCCCAAGTTGCCCACCCCACACAAGACCAATATGGGCAATAATTATAATCCCTATCTGGGCATTTTGGACTTACGTACTTATTTTTACTACTGGGACAAATATACTTATCGTTAGACCCATACGTTCTCTCCCATTTAAGATCCCCACATACATTCCACGCTTTCTACCACTTGATATCGCCTTACATGCATCAAATAGCAGAACACCCGAAGAATGTATGGTTTCTAATACTGTTTTATTTATTAGGGTCCCCTGTGGATCTCCATTCCGGAGGGTCAACCAAATTGTACGGGGTTGATACTCTGGATTGAAGCACTTAGGTTCTCCTACTCCTAAATGGCATACACTATATTCTATACCTAAGTATCTACACCTAGACACATATCCTTTACACTCATATTGTGAATGCCAAATTAGGGTCTGGGAAATATGATTACCTGTTATAGTAGTCTTAATGCAAACCTCACAGCTAGGTGTGTCGGTACCTCTACCTTCCTGAATATTTAAAAACACAAAAATACACATTATCAAAAACACTTCTTTCGACGTCTTCATCCTCAGTCTTCGTCCGTGCGATGGCACCTCAGCTTCCAGGATGTAAGGGCTGCAAGGAATGGAGTTCTGCTCTTCTCTTCACAGAGGTCCCTTCGAGACACCCTGGCTATGACACGTGGGTAAGTGGTCAGGCTTTATTATGGCCGTCAAAACACTCACTTACTGATCTCTTTAAATACAATTGTAATCCCAATATCTCCTCGTCACTCCGACTGAGTCGTGCGCTTTAACCGGATCTTGCAGGGATTCTCTAGATCTGGTGTAGCTTGCCAAGAATCTACTGCTGCTGGTTTAACCCTGGAGTGATGAATCCACAGAGTCACTTCAGCCACCTTTATTGCTGTAGGGGTAGACAAAAGAACAACATAAGGACCCCTCCACTTAGGCCCTAATGGTATACTGGTCCACTCTTTAATCCACACTTGATCTCCTGGATGATAGCTATGAACAGGGGGATAAATATTCACAGGTAATCTATCTTGTACCCATTTCTGTACCTCCTCCATAGTTTTACACAACTCTACAACCTGCTGCCGGGTAATTCCTTCTCCCAACTGACTCAAATCCCCCTTAAGTTACCAAGTACGGGAGGTGGACGCCCATACATGATTTCAAAAGGTGAGAGACCCATCCTTCTGGTAGGTGTACTACGAATACGTAACAGAGCTATAGGCAAAAGAACATTCCACTTAAGCTGAGTCTCTTGACACATCTTTGCCAACTGGTTCTTAATAGTTCTATTCATTCTTTCTACTTTACCAGAGCTCTGAGGTCTATATGCCGTATGAAGCTTCCACTTAATACCAAGCATATGAGTCAGTTGTTGTAGGCACTGATGAACAAAGGCTGGACCATTATCCGATCCTATAGAGCATGGTAGTCCATATCGGGGTATTATTTCTCGCAACAGGAATCGTACAACTTCTCCTGCTTTCTCTGTACGAGTAGGACATGCTTCTACCCAGCCTGAATAGGTACACACAACTACTAGTAGGTAGCGATGTCCACCGGATTTAGGCATTACTGTATAGTCTATTTGAAGATCGGACATAGGGAGTCGCCCCATATACTGGACTCCCGGTGGTTTCACTGGTCCTTGCCTTGCGTTGTTCTTAGCACATATTACACATCTTCGTACAATGGCTTGAGTCAAGTTGGACAATCTTGGTATGTAGAAATGTTTTCTGAGAGATTCTTCCATACTATCTCTTCCAGAATGTGTCCCGTTGTGATAGTTCTGGACAATTTCTACAGCTAGTGATGCTGGAATGACTATTCTTCCATCTTCTAACTGATACCATTTGTTCTCCAGGTACTTCCCAGCTTCAGTCTTTAACCACTCTTCTTCTTGAGCTGTATAAACTGGAGTCCATTGAGACAGTGGAGTCGGTATAAGTGCAGCTATATGTTCCACATATTCCTGTCTTCCTGATTCAGCAGCACGCTTAGCTGCATTATCTGCCATCCGATTTCCTTTGGTTACATCACCATCTCCTTTCAGATGCGCCCGACAATGTATAATACCAACTTCTTTCGGTTCCCACACGGCTTCCAGTAGTTGTAATATTTCAGCTGCGTACTTAATTTCTTTACCCTCTGAATTCAATAGTCCTCTTTCTTTATACAAAGCTCCGTGGGCATGAGTGGTTAAAAACGCATACTTGGATTCCGTGTAGATGTTCACTCTTAAACCTTCAGCCAATTGTAACGCTCGTGTTAGTGCAATTAGTTCTGCCTTCTGTGCCGATGTTCCTTTTGACAATGGCCGTGCTTCTATCACCTTGTCTATGGTTGTTACTGCATATCCTGCATAGCGAATCCCTTCTTTCACATAACTACTGCCGTCCGTATAATACTGGACATCAGGGTTCTGGATGGGAAAGTCACGAAGATCTGGTCTACTTGAAAATACTTAATCCATCACCTCCAGGCAATCATGTTGACTTTCAGTAGGTTGTGGCAAAAGGGTAGCTGGATTTAATGTGTTAACAGTCTCTAAATGCACTCTTGGGTTTTCACACAACATAGCTTGATACTTAGTCATGCGGCTGTTACTAAACCAATGATTGCCTTTATAGTCTAGCAACGTCTGTACTGCGTGCGGGACTCGCACATAGAGTTCTTGACCCAGAGTGAGTTTATCGGCTTCAGCTACCAGCAGGGCGGCGGCAGCTACGGCTCTTAGACAAGGTGGAAGACCACTGGCCACGGCATCCAGTTGTTTTGACATATATGCAACAGGTCTTTGCCATGATCCCAAGTACTGTGTCAATACTCCCACAGCCATTCTTCTTTGCTCATGTACATACAAGTAGAATGGACGTGTATGATCAGGTAGACCTAATGCTGGGGCACTCATCAAAGCCTTCTTCACATCTTCAAATGCCTTTTGCTGTTCAGGTGTCCACAGGGAGGGATCGTGTTCTGTACCTTTTATAGCTGCATAAAGAGGTTTCGCCAATATCGCATAACTGGGAATCCATATCCTACAGAAGCCTGCTGCCCCCAAGAATTACCGCACTTGTCTTCTATTCTTGGGTATTGGTATTTGGCATACAGCTTCTTTTATCTCTGGCCCCATTATTCTTTGACCTTCAGAGATATGGAATCCCAGATACTTGACAGTTGGCTGACACAACTGAGCTTTCTTCCTGGACACCTTGTATCCTGCCTTCCAGAGAATGTGTAGTAGATCATGTGTTGCTTGCTGACATATTTCTCTAGTAACTGCCGCTATCAACAAATCATCTACATATTGCAATAGTACACACTCTCCTGGGATGGACTTGAAATCCAGTAAGTCTTGACTTAAAGCTGATCCAAATAGGGTAGGTGAATTTTTAAACCCTTGGGGCAGTCTTGTCCTAGTCATCTGGCGTTTCGAGCCCGTTATAGCATTTTCCCATTGTAATGCGAAGATACACTGGCTTTCCGCAGCAATTCGAAGGCAAAAAAGGCATCTTTGAGATCTAAGACAGTGAAATAGGTAGCCCCGCCCGGAATTAAAGCAAGCAGGTTATATGGATTGGGCACAACTGGGTGTATACTTACGACCGCATCATTGACTGCTCTCAAGTCCTGCACAGGGCGATACTCATCTGTACGGGGCTTTTGAACAGGCATCAATGGGGTGTTCCAGGGGGAAGTACAGAATTTTAGGATACCATATCTTATGAACTTATCCAAATATGATTGTATATTCTTCTTGGCCTTTTGTGGGATATGATATTGCCTTAAGCTCACTGGATAGACCCCAAGTTTCAGTTCGAGTTCGAATTGGTGGGATATTGCGAGCAAGTCCTGGTGAGTTGTTCTCTGCCCACACTCCTGGTATATTAAACAAGGATTCATCACTCTTAGGGTTTTGGCTAGTCAACGCTGTATAAAGTCGCCACTCTTCTTCCTTTGGTACAGATATTGTCATTATACCTGAAGGTCCCTTGAACTTTAAAGATGTTGTTCCATTTGGTAGAAACGTTATCTGCGCTTGTAGTTTTGACAACAAATCACGTCCTAGCAGTTGGACTGGACATTCAGGCATATAAAGGAATGTTTTACTACGTGGCCTCCCAATGTACAGAGTCGACTTTTAAGAACCGGTTATGCAGCACTCCTTCCAGTTGCTCCTATTACGGTGATGGTTCTTCTAGATGGAGGAGCAACTAGGTCAGTCACCACCGAATGTTCAGCACCAGTATCGATCATGAACGCACTCCTTTTTCCCCCTATTGATACATCGACCATAGGCTCCGCTCGGCCAAGGGGGGTAGAGCCCGGTCGGTATCAATAGTCCTCCATGACCGTGTCAGCCAATCCTACAAAGTCCCTATCTTCTCTATCGCTGGATCTCTGCGCTGCTGGATAATACCTGTCTTCTCTAACACTTCCTCTATTGCTACCATTGTTCCCTCCAGGACCTCCTCTACCTCTCGCTCTGCCTCTATAATTACCATACCCTGCCCTAGGTCTGTCTCTCTCATACTGTTCCCTTTGTGGACACTCACTTCTCCAATGCCCTTCTTCCCTACAGTACGTGCACTGATTTCTACTCAGGGGTTCCCTATTCCACTTACTATCGCCTTTATCTGCTCCCCCATACACCTCTTTCTCCCTTCTATCTACGCCTGCGATCGCTACCGCTAGCATATCTGCCTTTCTACGCATCTTGCGCTCTTCCTCTTTCTTCGTTTCTGTTTCCCTGTTCATATACACTTTATTCGCTACCT
The DNA here is from genome assembly GCF_036172605.1 of Pelobates fuscus. NCBI lineage: Eukaryota > Metazoa > Chordata > Amphibia > Anura > Pelobatidae > Pelobates > Pelobates fuscus. Next base: position 256,486,427 of record NC_086320.1, read on the forward strand.
CCATTAGTTGGGTTATGGACATCCCTACGAACCCTTCTAACTTTTGTAGCTTGCGCTTTATATCCCCGTAGGCTTGGCTGACAAAGGCAGAGTTAACCATCCGGGAATTCTCAGGGGCCTCCGGATTAAAGGGGGTATACAAGCGGTATGCCTCCAATAATCGGTCATAAAAGACACTGGGCGATTCATCACATTTCTGCAATACCTCAGCCGTCTTAGACATGTTAATCGCCTTCTTTCCTCCAGCTTTCATGCCAGCAATAATAGCGTCTCTATAAGCTTTTAGATGAACCAAATCTGCGCCATTGACATTCCAATTTGGATCGGCATTAGGATAATGTGCTGTGGCCCATGCTGCTGGGTTGGCCTGATTTTGTGTACGGGCCTCTTCTTCCAGCGCTTTAATTGCCGCTTGATTTATCCTAGTCCTTTCCTCGTTATTAAACAATGTCATTAATAATTGCTGGCAATCAGCCCAAGTGGGATTATGTGTCTGGACTATTGAAGTAAACAGATCCGTCATGGCTTGAGGCTTTTCGGTGTAAGAGGAGTTATGGATCTTCCAATTAAAGAGATCGGTGGTTGTGAAAGGGACATAGACGTAGACTGGATTAGCCTATTGTATCTGGCCGTCATCGTTAATGTGTGTCAGGCCAGGAGTCAATCGAAGTGGCATTTGATAATGTTGGGGTTGGAGAGTACCGGTCAATTGTCGGGTTAATATGGGGCTTCGTAGAGATGCATCAGTTAGGGGTTCCGGTCGAGGGGTAGTAAGGCATGGGGATGGGGAAGCTTTATTATGGGGAAGGTTGGTGAGTAGAATATTCCGGGCCGGGCTAGGGGGAGCCTGACCGGAAGCTAGATATGGCGCCAAATCTGGGTATGTGGAGTTAACGGAAGCAGGTATCGGAAGGGGAGGGTTTGAAACAAAGGGGCTGGGCTCTGAGCTAGAGGAGGAAGTAGGTGGGGACAACGGGGCAAGGGGAGGAGGGTTTCCAGCAGCACCTCCTCTTCCTCTTCCGGTGGAGGAGGAGTAAGGGGGCGGCATAGGGATCTCAGACTCAGGGGGCGTGTCCAAAATGGGCGTAATTACGGCCTTAGTGGACAAGCGATTCCTGGCCACCATGAGGCGACATTGTTCCTCGTGGCATACTCGGATCCATTTTGGCGAGTCATTTACGGCCTGCCTCCAACAATCAATATAGGGAAACTGGCCGTAAAGTTCAGGCCTACCTGATACAGCCACGTGTACACGCTGTACCAGATTAGGATCCAAACTGCCACGTGGTGGCCATGCGGCAACCAAAGTAGGCCATTCCCTACTACACAATGTAATCAGGCGTGCTGGAGACATCTTTACCCCAAAATCACATGCTTTATATCCCTTTTTAAAATTATTTATCATACATCCTAAGGGATCCAAAATCGTCGAATCTGACGCGCCCATACTTAACAATGGAGCGTCGTTTCCAACAGAAACTATACAAACACTCTACCAACGGTCACACCCGTTCCCTCGGCAACAGCACCACGTGGTACAGTTACTAAGTGAAACACACACAAGAAAACACTCAGGGAATTCCCGTACACACACAGCTGTTACACCAGTCACTAAGTAACTAATACTGTGCCCTTTGGCGAAACTATACAGTCACCCACGCTATAATTCCCTATATCTGAATTACCCGTCTATAACATACCCCAGTAACATCGTCTTTACAAACAGTAGTTATAGTACGGTTAGCATAGGTTAAAGTACAATTTAAAGTCACAGTACAATTAGTAGTGGTTATGGTGTTAAACATGCAACATAGACGACAATTATTAATACTTATTTACAGTGTCAGTAATTATACATGGTTATGGTACCGTGCGCTATAATACAATTACACACTATTCACACTCTCGCTAGACGGCAGAGCTCACGCTATCTAGCAAGATATACACGCTACTACAACAATCTTTAACACATATACAATTCCCAACTAATCTATTGGCCAGTACCTTGATGGACTACCTAAAACTATCTACATACGTTTTGGTTAGCCACACTGCCCAAGCACCACATATAGCGAACTAAAGGGCGGAATTTACAACAGTACCCTCTTAGTCTATCTACTATATCAATAGTCTAGTGGGTTCCAAATTTACACACCTTCCCACTTAGCCAAGATAGGTTGAGATCTAGCGGACCGAATTTACACAGACGCCGCTTAGTCTCCCGGTCCCTCCGACCTAGCGAACAAAATATACACCCTAGAACGCTAGTCTAGACAAGACACCGGTGTCCGGCTGGGGCTATTTACACCAGAACCCTGCCTGACTCCAAACCAAAATTAAACAGGCTTACTAAAGGGCGTTTAATTGAGCGGTGCACCTTCGCTCCTTCCCTCCACTGGAGGGGGCAGATTCCAAATAACCCCTTATGGGCCTACCGCACAATCGGTATCCAATACCCCTAGTGGGTCCGCCGTCTAAAACAGCGGTCGTCTTACCTCCTCGTTCCTGAACCTGAGTTCACACTCATCGACGGGGACACCCCAGCACTTACTACGTAGAGGCCGATGATCTCCTGGACAACAACCCAGTGGCGCCGAGACGAAGGGAGGTCCACCCAGAAGTTCAGGGGTGCAGCCGTAGAGAACGTGGGCAAAGATAGACCGTCTCACGCCTCTGCTTCTCAGCTACCGTTGAACGATGAGCTTCCCGGCCAATGCACCAAATGATACCGGAGAAACTGACGGAAGCCAGCACAGAGAGATGGACACAGGTTTCTTCAGGAAGGAAGAGATTCTTTATTCGGTTCACCGATCGGGACTCAGAGGGACTAATGTCACCAAAATACAACAAGTTCTGAGTACACCCTAGAACGCTAGTCTAGACAAGACACCGGTGTCCGGCTGGGGCTATTTACACCAGAACCCTGCCTGACTCCAAACCAAAATTAAACAGGCTTACTAAAGGGCGTTTAATTGAGCGGTGCACCTTCGCTCCTTCCCTCCACTGGAGGGGGCAGATTCCAAATAACCCCTTATGGGCCTACCGCACAATCGGTATCCAATACCCCTAGTGGGTCCGCTGTCTAAAACAGCGGTCGTCTTACCTCCTCGTTCCTGAACCTGAGTTCACACTCATCGACGGGGACACCCCAGCACTTACTACGTAGAGGCCGATGATCTCCTGGACAACAACCCAGTGGCGCCGAGACGAAGGGAGGTCCACCCAGAAGTTCAGGGGTGCAGCCGTAGAGAACGTGGGCAAAGATAGACCGTCTCACGCCTCTGCTTCTCAGCTACCGTTGAACGATGAGCTTCCCGGCCAATGCACCAAATGATACCGGAGAAACTGACGGAAGCCAGCACAGAGAGATGGACACAGGTTTCTTCAGGAAGGAAGAGATTCTTTATTCGGTTCACCGATCGGGACTCAGAGGGACTAATGTCACCAAAATACAACAAGTTCTGAGTCCCGGACAATAGTGTAGGCTCCTTATATAAGCATGTAACTCCTCCCATACGTAGTTCCACCCACACATCCTCTTACCCAATCAATCGAATAAGAACTAACTTCCGGTTTGACCGCATGGCTTGCCCAGCACAATGGAGGAGGGGAATACTACATCCGGTATTCTCGCACATGCTCCGTACACTACTGATCGTATCTTTGCCACGTGCAACCAACCGACCGATACACCAGTATATGCACGTACACATGCCACGTGGTTATCTCGGCCTACTAAATGTATTTTTACCGAGATTCCACCACAGGATTACTATGCTCTGCATATTCCCTTGCTATAATCACTCCTAAACTCTTGCAAGAGCTTGTTCCTGGTTTGCGCTCTGAAGGAGTCTACGGTGGTTATGGTGTTGGCTGGAGTGCTGGAAGCCCTCAGGAAACGCTAGGAGCATCCTCCAACGAAGGTACCCAGTCAGGGTGCCCGTTGATCAGTTACAACCATAAAACCTGTACATGAGGGGTGCTGTTATAGTCAGGAGACTTCGCTGAACACAAAAATTTGTGTTTCAAAACAGTAAAATGTACCACAACAATTATCTTGTCCGGGTAAGTGCCATTTGTGTGTAGAAAAACGTCACTTTCACTGACGATATTATCATTGTAATACATTTTACTGCTTTGAAACACTAATATTTGTGTTCAACAAAGTAAAACAGTACCCCCCCATGTACAGGTTTTATGGTATCATAGAAAGTTACAGGATTAAATACAGTGCTAGCAAATTAAATTCCCTGGACTTTCGGCCTGGGTTGTCAGGCAGGTCCTGCAAATTGTAATTATTAAAATGACCTAATTATGTAAAAATATTACAGAAATATATACATAGAATTATTATACATATATACGTGTTTGTGTATGTATATAATCCGACCTCCGACACTCACCATCATTAAAAAATATAACTTGTAATACCTGGGTGCTTCCAGCGCCAAACATAAAGCAAATAGTGAACGGAGCACTCCTTAGGAAATTTTCAATCGTGTATTTAATAAGTGATCAAGATTACTTAAATACACAATTGAAAATTTCCTAAGGAGTGCTCTGTTCACTATTTGCTTTATGTGTGTGTGTGTGTATATATATATATATATATATATATATATATATATATATATATATATATATATATATATATAATTTCGTGTAATTATTTTTATTTATATATAGGTATTTATATATATATATATATATATAGTGATATTTTTCGTTCAAGTGTGTGTGTATGTGTATATATATATATATATATATATATATATATATATATGTATATATATAAATTATTAAAGAAAAGAGGAGTCAGAAGTTGTAATCCAATATTTTTTTATTTAGGAAAGCAAGTGGGAGAAGCAACAAAGCAGAGGCAGCCCAGGTTGTTAGGAGCAGTCCTGGGAGGATATAGTGCAGAGGAGAATGAACCAATGTATATTCAGGGGAAGGATAGGGAAAACCAGGAGGAAATTGAGAATGTAACAACCTATAATGAACAGCGTCAGTTGTGTTCACATTTGTGGATGATAATGAGAAATAAACATCTGAGTGCTTTCTTCCCACAGATATCTATTCATCATCATCATCCCTTCTGGGAAGACCCTGCGCACGTCGTTCACGAACTAGGCTATCTACATCAGCAATAGTTATGCCCAAATTATGGCCAGCTTGCGCGCGCATTAAAATGCACTCTTCCTCCCTCATTTCCATAAAGCGCTGCATATTTTGCTGCAAGGAAACCATTGCTGATGTAAATTGCCTAACGCCCTCATTCAAAATGTTAGACATGGAGCGTACCTCGGTTATTACATTCTGCAATAGTTCTCGCTGATTCTCCCTATCCTGCTGTATGGACGTCTCCAGTTCAGCTTGACGAGCCTGGATCGTCGCATACAGCGCAGCCAACGGTGGAGGAAGTTGTGGCGACTGCATTTCTTCGGCCACTGATGTCACTGAATCAGGATCCACTGCTGTTAGGGTAATGGTACCCTCCTCTTGCAGGGGGAGAGTACCATCAGAACCTATAGGGGAGAACAGAGGAAGAACATTGTTAGCATGTGTCATATGTTGCAATGCTTACTATCATCTGTACAACAATATTATTTAAACTTGGAAATAAGATATATGCAGTCATGCTATTAATTTATTATTATGTCTAAGTATAGTTATGCATCTTTGTCCCCCCTAGCCCTTTCTCCGTCTCTTTGTGACCTCTCAACGCATGTCTTTGTGCCCACCTCCCTTTCCTTCTACTCTCACTACATGTATCGTGGCCGAGCGTCCCCAGGTAGATAATCTCCTTTTTCTTCTGCATGACAGGAAGCTGATTGTTGCACTCAGCTTCCTTTCAGGGCAAGTAGATGGTAGATAAGATCACACGTGGTCCACTCAGCCACAGTAAATAAAGTGAACCGAAGGAGAGGAGCGATGTGAGCTCCTCCCCACCCCTGCTGGTCACCCAGACATTGAGTCCCCTGGCCAGTGCGTGCTAGGCAGACGCTTAGTTTGCTTAGTGGTCGACCCATCCCTGCCTGTTACATAAACTAGTATGCCTGCAAAGAAAATGTGTAGAGTGTGGGGTGGGAGGGAGAGGGGACCTGCAGTGCCAGGAAAACGATTTGTTCTCCTGGCACTGGAGTGTCCCTTTAATTACAGTTACATTGCTGAGAGGAAGGTTAAACTGTGTTTTCACAGTTATAGTGGTAGGAATGCAAACATGAGCTGCACATGGTGTTTTTTTCCCTCTATGTGCTTAAGTGACCCAACCCTCACTTTTAAAAGACTTTAAAAGCATAGCTGCCACTGGTGGGGGTGTGTAGCAAAAGCACATGGAGTAAAAAAATAAGTTTAAAAAAAACATGGCATAAAGAAAATTATTTTTTAGGAATATAAGTGCACTTACTGTTTCTTCACCACCTCCTGGGTGCGGTTGTTCCCTCCAACAGCATTCACCGCTGCCACAATCTTCCTCCACCGATTGTCCTTCTTTGCTCTTGAAGTCTTTTTGGCTGCTCCCCCAAACATACATTGGTAGTACTGGCAAAGCTTGTTTACCAGTACTGTATTCTCCTCTGCACAAAAGCTATCAGCGTACTTATTCTTCCTCCCAGGACATGCTCCTTTTAAAATTCTAGGCTGACTTTGCTTCTTCTTGCTTCTCCCACTTGCTTCTCCTTCCTCCTGGCCAGAGTGGCCAATGCCCCCCTCCACTATATCCATGGCTATGTCACTTGAGGAGCTGGAGGAGGACATGACCACTTCTGGCAAGGTCCCTATCAAAGTGCCTAAAATGGCTGACAGGGTGGTGGGCTGGCTGAGCTACAAAATGGCTGAATGGCTGGCCTATTGAAAATCTGGATAGATTTTGCATTGAAGGACTGCCTTGAGTTGATACTTTTATTTTTTTACAGTTTTGTCTGGCAGTATGTAAAAGCCTATTTAATTGGCTCCTACTTTCCCACTCTCTTATAAAATGATTCTGTGTTTCCAGTACCACCTGTCAGGGAAGCATGATGATTCATGAGCCCAATAAACTAAGCAAAAGCAATGCATTGCATTTGCAATGTCATTCGACATGCGAATGACTATAGTAAGTGGTGTTCGGTAGTTTACTGATAGTGCAAATACATTTTCATGCGATTGGCAGCGTTCGCGCGTTAGACGGTTCGGGAGTGAGTTCGGGAGTTTTAGGCGTAAATTAAACGACATACAACATTCAATGCCATGCTGTTAGATCAATGTACAAAATTTGAAACGAATGGTTATACTGAGTTTGGTTGAAGCTATTCGGTATTTAGGGATTAGTTAGGGAACATAGTTTTATGTATTCAATTCATTTGGTTCAATTGAATCGTGCCGAATGAACAAATGAGTTTATCCGAAATGAAAATATTAACGAATATCGTACGAAAACGAATGGAAGAATTGACGAATTTCAGGTTCTGACTAAACGAATTTCTTTTTCGTACGAAAACATTCATACGAAACGAATATTTCTGAAGTGCCCAAGTCTAATGAGTAGTTTGGTTCGTTTTAGAGGTTTGTAGAGAAAGTATATAGAGATCATGATTTTTAGCGATATCCAATATTTTTAAGGTGGTCTCAAACAAACATAAAATGCTATATAAAATTTGTGGGAATATCGAATAGTCGTGTACAGTAAATCAGAGAGGGCTCAGAATATCGAACCATCGATCGGTAACCTGGATGAAGTAGGGGGTCTATCTGTTTTATTAAATACGCGGTAATATGCTTTTAATGGGAAAGGACGTTAGGAAAGGTGTGTGATTGGGATAAGTGGTTGTGGCTGTATTTACCTTATCCTGGGACCGACCTGGCTCTTAAACTTAAGCCGCGCGTGGCTGGATCACTCCTGCCTCCACATGAGCCGCATGCAGCTTGATCTCCTCTTCTGACTTAGCCGCGTGCACTGACTGCAGTGATCAGTCACGTGGCCCGCCTGGCACTAGGAGCACGGCTCGAGTCACGAGCTCGCTCTAAAAGGGGCAGTGGGAGCCAAAAGTTGAATCAGGCTCCCATTGGCCCACGTCATTCCAGCACCTCCACACACGAACGTTTTGGGGGCGTAGGCATGACCTGGGCCAATCACTGGTGTTACAGTAGTGTACATTACAAAAAAATAACTAGAAATTTGACTGTGAAATAATAGCAGTCAGTTTCCTTCACACGTGTGCGTTTCAGGGCCTGCCACGGCACAGTGTCACACCAGTGCAACTCATATCTGGTGTAACAGTAGTGTACATTAAAAAAAAAAAATACAGGGGGCTAACTTGTCACCTTTCGGGGACCCTAGGTGTTGTACGTGGCTGGGTGGAGGAAGAGACCTTCAATGACATCAGTGAGGACAAGGAACGGGACATGGCTAGCTTGGTATCCAACCTTGTGCAAATGGGTAGTTTGCGGTTGTGCAAATGGACTGTTTGCGGTTGTTTGCGGTGCGTTAAACGGGGAGTCTGGTCTGTCACTGTGAAGCGGGCGTAACCCTTACACTACCTGATCGATACAACATCATACCTGATGTTTTAGAGCACGTTATTCCAAACAATTTAGGAATGTTACGTGATTTATGCCCTTTATGGATTAAAACCAGACTCTGCATCAACTATGTAATTTTCCATGGGAGTTTTGCCATGGATCCCCCTCCGGCATGCCACAGTCCAGGTGTTAGTCCCCTTGAAACAACTGTTCCATCACTATTGTGGACAGAAAGAGTCCCTATGGGTTTTAACATTTGCCTGCCTATTGAAGTCTATGGCGGTTCACCCGGTTCGCGAACATTTGCGGAAATTCGCGTTCGCCGTTTGCGAACGGAAAATGTTATGTTCGCGAAATCTCTAGTAATCATATCAATCTTAAGCTTGGAACAGCAATTCTGAGCCAAGCACTGGGTACCCATATGGAGACCCACAGGGAGGATTAGGAAGACTAGAGTAATCCATTGGAGGAGAGCAGAAAAAAAAACCTGAACATTCAACCCCTTAGTGCACCACAATTACCAAGATAACAGTGATTCTTATATCTGAGTTTTAGTTTCATTAGTAGATATATCTCTCAAATATACTTCTGAGTGCAATGAGTAGTATAGCATACCCAAATTACATTAGAGAATTTCATCAAAAGATCAAAACCATCACAAAAAAACAAAAAACTGAACATTCAACTCCATAGTGCACCACAATTACCAAAGTAGCAATGATTCTAATTTTTGAATTTTAGTTTCATTAGTAACAATATCTCTTAAATATACTTTTGCTTGCAGTGAGTAATATAACATACCCGAAGTGTTTTAGGTAGTTTCACCATAAAATTATAACCATCTCAAAAACAAAAAAACCTTATAAACTAAACTAAACTTTCATTCCCTCAATGCACCACATTTACCAGGATAGCAGTGATTATCATATTTACATTTAGTTTCATTAGTAGAGATATCTCTTGAATATACTTCTGAGTGCAGTAATATAGCATACCCAAATTACATTAGAAATTTTCATCAAAAAAACATAATAAAAGGATCTTATAACTACTCAAGTATAAGACCGCTATTTAAATAATCGTGATTTATATTCTTTAGTGCATTCACTTTAACATTATCAGCGTGCCATATAAATATACTTCCAATATACTTTTAAGTGCTAATATTAAGTTTAATATATAATACCTGACATACCATATAGAGAAAAAAAAACATTACCCTCTTCCCTATGAATCTAGGATGCTGCAAAACTATAAATTATTGTCTTTTAGCCAAACAAGGACTTGTTCTGATGTTCCAAGTGTCCTTATAGTAAATTTGTAGAGCTGATTGTTAATTCCATTTACCGTATATACTCGAGTATAAGCCGAGTTTTTCAGCACATTTTTTGTGCTGAAAAACCCCAACTCGGCTTATACTCGAGTCAATAGTCTGTATTATGGCAATTTGCATTGCCATAATACAGACAGGGGCTGTGGGGGCTGTCAGAGCTGTAACTTACCTCTCCTGCAGCTCCTGTCAGCTCCCTCCTCCTCCGCGCCGTCCGTTCAGCACCTCGGTCAGCTCCCACTGTAAGTCTCGCGAGAACCGCGGCTCTCTCGAGACTTACAGTGTGAGTTGATAGAGGTGCTGAACGGACGGCGCGGAGGAGGAGAGAGCTGACAGGAGCTGCAGGAGAGGTAAGTTACAGCTCCCTGCCAGCCCCCCTCTCCCCCCACTGAACTACCAATGCCACTAGACCACCAGGACAATCCGGACGCTCTCATGTCAATTACTGAAGTCTGAGCTTACATAAGCTCTTACCTGTGGATTTATTGGATATATAGTTTAGAACTTGTCAGCAACTCCGTAGGGTGAATGTATTTGATGTCTAAGTTGAAAGACAAAAAGTCTCTCTAAAAACCATAACCGATTTATTTATTTGTTTATTTATTATAATGTTTGCGTCTGGTTTTGGCACTCAACATGTTAACCTCAGACACTTTAGACAGGCTGACTATGGCCAAGTGAGTTGCACATACAGTGTAAAAACTCTGGCTGTCAGGTAATTTAACTATTTAATACCCTGATAATGGAATAATATAAAATGTTTGTGTTTTTTTCATACATATGTCTGATCAAATTGCGTTCAAGTAGCCTGCCCCTAATGGACTCCAACAACTATTATCCTTGTCGAGATTCTGGTTGAGGCCAGGAAAGTTAAAATGGGCAACTGATGTAATGAGTGGGACACGCTAAACAGCTTAATATTGAATGTAAACTCCAAACAGCCACATCTATTGGTTGGCTGAGACTGATAAGTGTTTAGTCCATAGTACCTTTATATATAGCATGTTGCCATGTATAAAGCAGGGAGGGGGGACGAAAAAAAATAAAATAATAAATATTACAAATAAAATAATAACAAATAAATATTAAAATAATAAAAAAATAATAATGAAATAAAATAAAATAATAAAAATTAATCATAAAAAATATTAAAATAATAAAAAAAAAAAAATAAATTACCCACTCCCCACCAAGGCTCTGCAACACACACACACACACACACACACACACTGCATTCATACACACACTGCACACATACACACACTGCACACATACACACGCTGCACTCATACACACACGCTGCACTCATACACACGCTGCACTCATACACACACGCTGCACTCATACACACATGCTGCACTCATATACACACGCTGCATTCATACACACACTGTAAATACATATTCAATTAATATACATTTTTTAGGATCTAATTTTATTTAGAAATGTACCAGTAGCTGCTGTATTTCCCACCCTAGTCTTATACTCGAGTCAATAAGTTTTCCCAGTTTTGGGGGTAAAATTAGGGGCCTCGGCTTATACTCGCGTATATACGGTATATTTAATATTGTATTTCTTTAAAGATGGGAACACTGGTGAAAATAAATGTCTTTGTTGTCTTGTAAGAAGTGAGACATCCGTTAAAACTTTTATTGCCTTAAATTTTTCTTGCTTAATGTCAATGTTTCTTGCCTTCTGATACACCTTGCATTTAAAGTCAAATGAGACAAAAGCTACAATGACATTTCTCGGAAATTTTTGGTCCTGCTTCTTTTGAAAGAGACGATGGAACCGGGACAAATTATTAACATATTGCTCAGAGGATAATCCCAGGCAGTCAAAAAACTCCTTTAAATAATCCTGAAGTTTTTCCTCTGTAATATCCATCTTAAATTTAAACGTCTAGATCTATCTTTGAAATCACGTAATTTGTCTTCCATTATGTTATATTTTTCTGTCAGTTTAATCTGTGCATCCTTCAGGTCTTGTAGCTGTTGATCCACATTTTCCTGTCTATCCTCTATTCTCTGCAGTCTCCCCGCCAAAGAGGATAAGTCCTTCTTGATATCTAGCAATTTTTCCGACAAATCAGATTTAATATCCGTAGAAAGATCTTCCATGCATGCCTTTAGGAAGGAGGATGTTACTATTTATTTTTCTTTAGGCAATAAGGGTGAGAAGTTTTCCCCAACTTGAGTGGGATCTAAAATAGAGTGTTCCAAAATCTCTTGGCCTTCCTGAGGTACAAAGAAGGCAGAAAGACGTTTCTCCGATTTCTGGCCTTTCTTCTTCTAATTTAGAAAGCGCTCTATTATCTTCCTTGTTTCTAGACGTCATGTCTTATTGTTAAGTATGCTTAGTATACTTTAGTTTATTTACAGCACATTCACTTCCCAAAACTGTATGATTCTTATCTCCTCAAATTGTTGAATATTCAGAGTAATCAGAAAGTAGTCTAAAGACTAAGAGATTAAGAGCCCACGGGGGAGTCTACCAAGAGTTTATAATACAATATTTTTATGTCTTTTTATGTAAGACTTCAAGGGGGCAGGAAGATATAATACAAGAAGGTTACGAATAAAAAAAACAACCTACTCCTCCTTTTCCATATATCCTTTTTTTTTCCTCTTCTTTACACTTTACAAATATTCAGTAGATTAAACTTAGTGGCTGTTAATGCTCCTTATATCCCTTCTTTCTTATTTCTTATTTCATGCGGGAAAACATACATAGCATCTGTTTCTCCTAAGGGCATAGATTACTCCTCACCTCGTAACACCCCTCTTCTTCCTCCACCACTCCGACAACTTTCTGACACTCTCCTGCTCCCGCTACCCCCACAGCACACCAGGCAGAAGCTAATATGAAGAGTCTAGGCAGCAAGTTTACCGGGTTTATCGTGTTTACAAAGGGTTTACCGAGGGAATCCAGTCCCGTACAGCATACAAAGACTGCCAGTTGCGGTCAATTAACAGATGGCGTGCAGGCTCTCTCCTCATGGCATCTACCTCCTCTCATCGACCCACCAGTCTCCAGCTCCTCCCCTCCCGACATGAATTGTGTCACGTCATCACGTACCACACCTCCTTTTTTTAGCCCCCCTCCTGACACTACATTTGATTATCACCCCCAAATACTCATAGGTCCCTCATTTTACCTTTTCTTAACTGTTTATTATTTGCCGGATCTAGGTTGTAGGTGCCGCCATCTTAATGTGGGCAGATGAATGCCCTGTGTTACACGTCATCTGCCCACACTAGATAGCACTGTGATATTCCTGTGCATGCCCAGTTGAACACTTGGGCATTCGCTATTGTAAAAAATTTGAACAGGAATTTGGGGTATTTGTTTGTCCATCAGAAAGACAAGAGAACAAATAGAAATTACAAAGAACGAACAAAGAACGAATTTCAATTCGGCCTATGTTCGGTCGTTTAGTTTATTACAAGGAGGGGGCTACCATCTTGCGGCTTCCTTCTTGTATTTTGTAACAATAGAAGTGACAGGGAGCTGTGCTCCCTACCACTTTCCATAACCCCCATTCCCTTCCTTACTCTATGGGGGTCAATAAGATGTCTACTAAACAGTGAGCAGCTAGTTGCAAAGGCCCCGAATCCAATAAAGGGGGACCTAGCACAGATCCCCCATGGTGAAGCATCTTTTAAAATAATTAACGAGGTTGGGGGACATAGGGTCTCTGTAGCGTTACTCACCTTTTCCAGGGGCCGGCTGCGGTCCTCTCTTCAAGCCGCGTGCGGTCCTGCTGCTGCACGAGCCGCGCGCGGCTCATCCGACTGCTTTAATAGGAAGGCGGGCAGTGACCGCGAGAAGCGGTCACGTGTCCCGCCTGAATCTAAGAGCGCGCCGCGAGTCTCGGGCGCGCTCTTAAAGAGACAGTGGGAGCCTAAATTACCAAAAGGCTCCCATTGGCCCCTGTCATGCTACACACCCCATACACTTACCTTTTGGGGGTGTGGATATGACAGGAGTGTGGATATGACACATTAGTTTAGATGCTACATATACTTACCCTTTTCCCTTAGTTCCTTGCCCTATCGTGGTTTCTGCTACAGTTCCCTTTAGCGCTTGTGGTGTTCAGTTGTGTTCCTCCATATTTGACCTTGGCTTTGTATTCTGACTTCGTTTTCGCTTTATCCTTATCTGTTCTGTTTGCCGGCTTGCTGTTTCCTGTGTACCAGACCCCGGCTAGTCCTGTTTACGCTGTCTCTTTGTGCCCTTGACCTCGGATCGTTCCTGACTCTGTACTTCTCCTATATACGTCGAGTCCGGCCACTCTAAGGACCGGTAGACGTATCTTCCCTCTGTGTTGTCTTCTGTTTAGCTGGATCCTGCGTGTTGGGGTATAATCTCCTTACAGTCTCCAATGGCTATTTGCGTTACTAAATAACCTCTATTTATTTAACTATGCATAGGGATTTGGGCTAGTGTGCAGGTAATTCTTTTATCATTGGTTTTTAGTGTATGTATTGGAACTGATGTGTGCTGTAGTTGTTGCTGCCACCCAGGAGTTGTGGGAGTTTCAGCGCAGGACTTCATTTTGTGTATTTGTATTTATGTTTGTATCACACAGCCATGGTATAATGCTGCCACCCACCCCATGTGTTCCCTGTTAAGGGTTAATAACTAAGTAGCGTTTTAGAAAAATACCCCTCTCTGTTTCATTAGAAATATCTTTGCCTGAAGCTGAAGGAAGCAAGGTGAATTGTTTGCCTTGGCGTGGCAGGTGGGCTTATATCTAATAGCCATTGGAGTTACTAAATTATTATTATTATTTTATTATTTATATATAACATTAATTTCTTAATATATGCATAATGATTTAGGCTAGTGCACATGTAACTTTTTTTCTTTGTCAGTTTAGTAGCTATGAGCAATAAGAAACAATCGCTTTAGAAATTGGTTTGGAATAAGGCTAGAGTTAATGAACATATGGAGCTTTTGGATAAATAGGACTTATCACTGCATTTTAATTATTTTCAAAGATTGCATTTTATTTATGTTGTAATTTTATATAGCACTTATATCCAAAATGTGTTACACAACATAAAATATAGTAATCAATAAGCAAGTATTTTACATTTGTCTAAAACCTCATACAATCTTAATAAATCATGACATGGATGGATACAGAGAGCAGGGTTTGAAGTGTAAAAAGATATGAATGAAAATAGGTAGGGTTGTGTAAGGTCACAGAAGAAATTGCACGTACTATTTGGAAATTCATAAGAAGAGAATCAGTGCAGAAAGTAGGTCAGTAGATTATTGCAGTGATATGCTGACTGAAGAAGGATAACAATGGCATAAGCATTTAGAATGTATGAAAGTTAGTAAGAGTGTACTGAGAAAGGAAGAAAAGAGAGGACTTTGGAGAAATCATGTTAGATTATATTGTAGTTGTAGAGAGGGCAACTATGGAGTAAAGTAAATTAGATGCTTGGAAAAGTAATTAACAAAAGAGATGGGATTAACATCTGACTAAACATCAACATTAAATGATGGGATTTTAAGAAGAGGATAATTACTGTTACTTTGAAGGTTAAGGATACTGACCAGAGTAAAGAGAGTACGGTATTTATCGGCGTATAACACGCCCCGGCGTATAACACGCACCTCATTTTAAGAAGGAAATTTGCCCCCCTCTCATAGTATTCTCCCCCCCTCCCATAGTGTTCCCCCAGCCTCATCCCATAGTGTTCCCCCCCTTTCCATAGTATTCTCCCCCCCTCCCATAGTATTTTCCACCCCCTCCCATAGTGTTCCCCCCTCATCCCTTAGTGTTCTCCCCCCCTCCCATAGTGTCCCCCCTCCCCTTGTCCCATAGTGCACTTTCCCTCCCCTTGTCCCATAATTACTTACCTGTCTTGAAGCGTGGGCTGCCTTCACAGCGCGCATCGCGGTACAGGAACTTAAATTTCAGGTTCCGGTTTCCGGCGGGACTGAAAAGAAGTGTGCGTGCTGAACACTGGCCCATGCTTCAAGACAGGTAAGTAAACCTTCACATTCGCTCCATAAGATGCACAGACATTTCCCCTCACTTTTGAGGGGAAAAAAAGTGCGTCTTATGGAGCGAAAAATATGTATATCGTCGTATAACACGCACACATCATTTGCCCCCTATTTTCAGGTAGAAAAAGTGCGTGTTATACGCCAATAAATACGGTAGTTAACAGGGCAGGACTTCCAGTGCTGCAGAGAAGACGTATGGTGGGCCAGCTTTGGAGCACTATGGCCTAAAATCGTAGACTCATCTCTCAGATACTGGTTCGGATACTGACTCCTGACACTGACAAGGAGCTATCTGTGAAAGAACGTTGACACGCAGACATAATCAGTCACCCAGGCTCTTCTCCCCACCCCCACCTCGGGTAAGTATGTTACTATTCTAAGTTATATAATTGCATGGGAAGTTATATAATCACAAGGAATTTTTTTTATTTTTTTTTGTAAGATTCAACCTGCAGAACTTGCTGTGGCTGCAGGAAAAGGCAGTAGAGTATGGATGTGATAACCTGATGCCTTTATATAGGACCAAAGCAGGCATAGTTTCATCTTATCTGTAGATTATGCTGGACAGTCTTTGTTGATTGATGTGTAATGTGTGATATGTAATTATTTGTTGCTTTTTGTGTGGGATCAGTCTGATATGGAATGGAATATGTTCTCTCTGTATTTTAAAACCTGAGCATCGATTTATCGAACGGCTAGTTATTGAGTTTCTCTAAGCTTTTGTCCGTTCCAAGAGTTCTCATATTCTCTGTTTTTGTTGCAATGCATTAATTAAATGCATCTCCCCAAATTAAAAGGGTAATCCAGACATGGACCCTCTGCTCACTGTTCCTAGAGGGGTATCAGCTACGTCTTGCTAATGAGACCTACAAAATGCCATAATGATTGTCTGGGGTTGCTGTATTTCTCGTGCAGAAAGAACTTGCATAGAAAGTTATATAATTGCAAGAAAATTGTGTTTCCTTAGTAAAATACAACCTGCAGATGTTTCTGTGGCTAAAGGAGCAAGCAGTAGCGTATGGAAGTAATAACTTATTTGCACTTTCTTTGTACACGACCAAAACAGGCATATTTTAATCTTATCTATAGAATCTGCTGGACAGGCTATGTTGGTTGATGTGGTAATTCTTTGTTGCCACATTGCTACCTTCTTCACTCATCAGTGGCATATATTTCCTTATCCCATAGATCACTTTATGTTATATACCTTGTTACAACATATATTGCTCCAAGGCAAACGCATGCAACCCATGCAACAATTACGTGCACGTTCATGTGTATTCCATGTAAATCTAATGTATATATTTTGCATAGAAGAATTTGAACAAATGAACAGGTTACAAAATATATTCTAGTTTTGGTCTTATTTAAGTCATTCTGTTATATGCATACCATTGTTAACAACTGCAGATTCAGATCATTACAATCATCTATTTAACATAATATGTAACACAACATTACATTTATCAGGGCAGAAAGATAAGTGCTGCGCTCAATCCCATCACTGGGCGGCTGCAAATGACTACAGTACACATCAGCCCCAATATATAGTAAAAACCAAAGAAAAACAAGTTACCTGCGCTCTCTCCTTAATCCCTATGTATTTTTAAACAAATTGAGGTTTTTTAGTTACCTCTAATGGCCATGAGATGATGAGCCCACCTGCCAACGTCAAGGCAGACCCCCCTAGGTGGGTCCCAACTCTAAACATTCACCTTGCTTCCTTGAGCCTCTGGCAAAAATGTGTTCCCTATTAAGGGTTAATAATGTATAGGGGTGTATATAAAAAAATACCACTTTCTGTCTCAGTAGAGATTTTTGCCAGAGGCTCAAGGAAGCAAGGTGAATGGTTAGAGTTAGGACCCACCTAGGGGGGTCTGCCTTGACGTTGGCAGGTGGGCTCATCCTCTCATGGTTTTTATTACATTTATCAGTAAAATTGTATATGCAAAGTTTACAGTATTTTGGATATAACTGCTAACATTTTATAAAGATAAATATACAGACACGATGAAAGAGAATCTAACACCGAGTACGTAATGGCACATAAGGGGCCAGGGACAAAAGCAGGGGGGCAGTTATAAAATGTGTGTATATTTGTGTGTGTGTGTGTGTGTGTAATATATTACAAAAAATAGGAGGAATCTGTCACTCTACCTTAAATGTAGCAATAATTCCATGGACCACAGTGCTGCATGGCGTATAATATAGTAGTTTAACAAGTTTTTAAAGAGACAGAAAATTACAACTAAACAAGTTTTTAAAGAGACAGAAAATACAACTAAACAATAATAAAGAGAGCACTCAATGGATTTTCAAAGTTAAATTCATGTTGTATTAAGCGATCAACGTTTCGACCCAGGATGTCTTTATCAAGATGTGCATAAGCATAAACACTATGTTTATATAAGGCATAAGGCATAAAACAAGGTGATTACTTACCCAGTGCAGGTGTGCTCGTTTGACCCGTGATCAGACGCTGTGTGAACGTGCATACGTGAGGGACGTGTGTGGTGACGTGATATGTGTAATCTATTGTAACCGTGATCTCGTCTCTTAAACATGGTGACGCGGTATAAAAAGGGAATAAGTGTGATGTGCTGTGCATATTTACAGGGTCCATAAAAACAGAAGGAGGATAATGTATATAAACACAATAGTGTAGAACTGGGCTAGTAAGACTTCGTAGATCTATTGGATGTATAAGACCAAAGGAATAGAAAACCGATGTGTGATGGGAAAAAAGGAATAAATATGTACATGGTGAAAATAGAGTATGAAGATTGAAAAATAGAAGTGTGTGGAGAGAAGAGTGGAAAAATTAGAAAAGATGTATAAAAATTAAGCACAGTGGGAAAGAAGAGGGGGAATAAGAATGTGAAGAAAAAAGGTGACAGTGGAGAATAGTGTGACAAAGTGGAGTGAAGGAGGTGTAGAAATTGGAGCGAAGTGAGAGGAACCGTGGTACGCAAACAAACTTTGAAAAAAAACTAAATAATGGAAAAAAGAAACAAGTGACATATTGAAAAGACAAAGGTCTATATACATATGGACAGCATATAACTGTTTGCTAAAAAGCATATCTTATGACCAAAGATGTAGAAAAGAAACATAAGCTAATGTTGTACATGTAAATAAATTTCATGTTAAATTTAAACTGGAAAAAATATATATAAAGGTCATAAAATGTATTTGACCATAATTTGATCCAAGAACAAAAGTATGTAATAGAATACATGTCCTGTCCACATGTACCTGGAAAAATATAAATATTTATTAAACAATGTTTAAGAAATATGTACAAAAAAAATCATACACATGGGTATGAATAATATCCCTTGGTGTTTTGACAAAAGATGAATGACTGAAAAAAAAAAAGTAAAATAAATAAAGATAAAGAAAAATACTTAAATAAATAAATGAAAAGTGAAACATAATTTTTTTTTAAATTATATTTTACATTATTTTTATTTCAGTCCTTCATATCTCTCTCTCTCTCTCTCTCTCTCTCTCTCTCTCTCTCTGTATGTGTATATATATATATATATATATAGGAAAAGCTCTTGCACTCCGACAAAATAATAGTACCTGGTGCTCTGGTTGCTTGAAAATATAATCAGAAAAAATACCGGCACTCATAGGATTTTCCAAGTGAATCTTATTTTTATTCCAACAGGTTACATCAACGTTTCAGCTCCGTTTCTGGAGCTTTCATCAGGACATGAAAAACACACAACAAGTAAAAGGTTTATATAGGGAAATATAATTAGATTCCGTCATGAAGGAATTAATACTTATCTAATTATATTTCCCTATATAAGCCTTTCACTTGTTGTGTGTTATTCATGTCCTGATGAAAGCTCCAGAAACGGAGCTGAAACGTTGATGTAACCTGTTGGAATAAAAAGAAGATTCACTTGGAAAAACCTGTGAGTGCCGGTATTTTTTCTGATTATATATATATAGATAAATATATAATATACACACACACACACAGCTCGACAAATTCCAGGCGCCACGTCGCAATGGCGACTAGACATTTCGACCTGGCACCTGGCATTTGTCAGCCTTTTGCTAAGCTACGCAGGAAACATTAAAGCGGGGAACATGGAGGCAGTGCACAAGGGAGCAGTAACCTTCCTGCAGTTCCTCTCCATCGTGCGCTGTTTAATGACATGACGTCACTCCGGCCTCAGCACCACTACAGAGAGTGCACAGGGGAGCAGAGAGAAACTACAGAAGGATTGAGAGGAGACACACTGGATGCCAGGGAAAGATACACTCACCTCTCCCAGAGGTAGGGAGGCTGGGTGGATTTAAATAAAAATAGCAATTTGTGAGAGTGTGTGTGCCTGTCACTGTATGTCTGTTAGAGTGTGTGCATGTCGGTCAGTGTGTGTCTCATTCAGAGATTGGGGCAGAGCTTGCATACCGGAGGCGATTTTTCATGCAGGGGCAGAGCTTGTGTGCTGGGAAAGCTGCTGCACAGTGTCGGAACTAACGTAGAGTGGGCCCTGGTGCAAAAAATGTTTTGGGCCCCTGAAGTCACATGCCCATCGGGTGGCCCTAATTGCACAGGCCACTTGATGGGCCCCGGGTGTAACCGCAACACCAGCACTTCCTGTAGTTTCACTGCTGCGCCTTCCTTATTACAGGCAAGACATCTTTTCACAGAAACTGGAAAACCTTTTCAGGCGATGCAAGAACATTTTTCATGCTGTTAAGAAGGGGCTGTGGTGAAGTGTGTGTATAGAGGAGTCTGTTTATGGTTTACTATGTGTAACTAGGGGCTGTAGTGTGAGCACATGCTCATGTATAGGACCTTTTAAGAGTATGTGTGTGCTGAAAGGGCTTATAAAGTGTGTATGCGTGCATCTAGGGGTTGCATTGTGTGCTTATCAAGAAGCTGTAGTTATTATATATACATATATACAGCATACAAAATACACAATCCAGCACACTCGCTTATTCACTAAACAATGAATTCAAATCTCACAGATTGTAATAGTTTTATTTAAAAACACCTCACCTAGGCAAAAAATAATGGGAGTTTAGTTACATTATATGATCATATATTGCATAAGCCTGCCACAACATCAATGTACCCCATTATTGGCAGGTCCTACTCTAGCAGCCTAATGCCTGCTCTTATGTGAGTAATCCACTTACTTGGGAAATGTTTCCTCCTTGGACTCTCTGCAAGTCAAGGCTAAATAGGATACTGGAATGAGGCACCTGTGACAGGGAGGGAAAAGTGAGTGCTCTGGATTGTGTATTTTTTATGTTGTATACATTGGCCCCAGCCTGTAATGTATGCATGTTCAGGTGATTGCAGCCATCTTGGTTTCATTTATATATTTAGGAGTCCATGCCAACTCCTTGGTTTTGCACCCTTCCCTGTCACAGGTGCCTCATTGCAGGATCCTATTCAGCCTTGACTTGCAGAGAGTACCAGGAGGAAATATTCTGTTAACAACCACTGTTAATATTCTGTTAACATTGGTTGTAGGTCTTTAATGATTTTCCGTATTTCCTCAAGAGCTGGGTTGTAGGTGACCACAAGTGGCACTCGTGTAGATATTGTTTTTACTCTGTACTGCAGCAGGCACGTGAGTGGAGTTTTTACAGCAGAGTTGATTTGTTTGGTAATAGTCTTTGGTTTGTAGCCTTTCTGTCTCATAGATTGGGAGAGTACATTTAGATGGGAAATCCGGTAATTAGTATCAGTGCATATGCGATGGTACCTAGTGGCTTGGCTGTAGATGATGCCCTGTTTAGTATGGGAGGGGTGGAAGCTGGAGCTGTGAAGTTAACTGCATCTGTCTGTGGGTTTTCTGTAAACCAAGGTGTTGCTTGTGCCATTGTTACATGTCACAGTGGTGTCCTGAAATTTCACAGATCTAGTGGAATATTAAATTTTTAGTTTGATTGATGGATGGAATGTGTTGAAGGGGTCATGGAACTGTATCCAATTTATGAAGATATCATTGATATAGCGATAATATTTGTATGGTTTGGTATGCTGTATTTCTAGGAATCTCTGTTCAAGATCTGCCATAAACAGATTAGCATATTGGGGTGCCATCTTAGTGCCCATAGCAGTGCCCATGGTTTGTAGGTAAACCTCATTGTTAAAACTGAAATATTTATGTGTGAGAATGAATAGTGCCAGTTCTGTGATAATTCAAAGGCTGTATTTTTGGATGTCGGCA
Organism: Pelobates fuscus; assembly: GCF_036172605.1. Taxonomy (NCBI): domain Eukaryota; kingdom Metazoa; phylum Chordata; class Amphibia; order Anura; family Pelobatidae; genus Pelobates; species Pelobates fuscus. Next base: position 256,508,498 of record NC_086320.1, read on the forward strand.
TAAGAGAGGAAATGGAATCAAGCATTGATGCCATCTGTATGTGGAATGTTGCTGTACAGAGATTCCACATCCATGGTTACAAGGATGGTGTTAGCAGGGAGATTGGTGATTTGGCTGAGTTTGTTGAGTGTTACGCTACTAGGGGTGATTTGGATTGGAACTCAACTGCAGCTTGTAATCTCCCTAATTACAATAGTGAAGAAATGGAGAATCCTTAAGTATCAATACTGTAGCTTTAAGAAAAAAGAGAATCACTGGTAAACTTGATTCAACCGAAGTTTTAATAAGTGTTAAACTTAAATGAATTGCATTTAGGCAATAATCCAATAAGAAGAAGTGCAAGTAATCAACAACACAAAGTTCATTATTAAGTATTTCTTCAGAGATGCATTAAGTAACATTAGTTCATGAGAATAATCTTCAATAGGAACAATAATCAAGTAGCTAAGGATATTTGCAAAGCAAGAACAGTTCATAGTGAATAAGCATGATGGGAGTTGTCCTTCATGAGATTAGTAACTTGAAGCACTGAATGTAATTGCAAAGCAAGAAACAGTTCATAGTGAATAAGCATGATGGGAGTTGTCCTTCATGATATAAGTAACTTGTAGCAATGAAGATTTGAGTAAGCAAGCATTAGTTCATTAATAAATGATATTGCAGCCAAATAGCTGAAAGATATACTTAAGGTTAATATGGGTAGTCCTCCAATAGTTCAGAGATATGGTCCACTTGTAAAGTAGCAAAGTATCCGTTCTCCAGTAATCCTTTATGGCATGCAGCAATCCTTGCATTTGCTCAAAGGCTGGAGCGGCTTGTCTGAGCTTGTGGAGAGGTAATCAATAGAGAAAACTACCTCAATAAAAGAGATAGAAAGTGTTTCTTTACAGTGCCCAAAATGTAAAAGCTGCTCAACACTAAAAGTGGAATAACTCTTACCCACAATAAAAAACAAATATACAGAAATAAGGTATACAAATTATACCAAACAAGTTACATAGTTACATAGTTACATAGTTACATAGCTGAAAAGAGACTTGCGTCCATCAAGTTCAGCCTTCCTCACACCTGTTTTTTGCTGTTGATCCGCGGGCTCCACAGGCTCAGCTACTGGGAGCTACTTCCACCAGACTTACCTCTCCACAAGTGGAGCGCTCTAAACAGTAGAGGGGTTTACTCACCCCTTTGGTACAGTGACAGTCTTGAAAACGTGAATGTACATATAAAAGGAAACAAAAAAACAAGAAACAAAAAAATATAGTGCAGATGGTCCAAAAATTGATAATTGGTAGTAAGTAATGACTGAAACCACTCACATGGACAGGAGCCTATATGGTATTGGCTCCGTAAAAGGATCCTTTAGCTCTTTAAAATGAGCATAAGAGCATAAAGGATCCTTTTACGGTGCCAATCTGACTGCACCTACTGCTTGTGCACACCAGTGGACCACCAGCGAATCGTTTAAATTAAATATGCTGGTGTACCCAACTTGTGAGCTGTGTTGGCCGCCGAGCGCCTCTATTGTCATGGCACCCTGAGTGACCACACAGCTTGCACACCCCAATGGCTGGCCCTGCCGACACACACTGATGTAACTACTTAGACAGCCCTCAATATTAATACAGACATCAGAGTAAACACCAATAAACTGTGGGAACAGAGCTGATCCCCCCAAATTTATAAAGATTTGCTTAGTGGATTTATTGTAAGATTAAACCATGCCTCCTCCTCTCTCTCTCTCCCATGCGCTGCTCTGTAGGCTGGGAGGAAGTGAAGAGTAATCACATTCTCAAAGCACAGCACCACCTGTGGCCTGCATGGGGAACAGCTGTTTAATGTAATGCTTGCAGGACAGCCAGTGCCGCAGAACCTCTTTGTTCCCGTCTCTGCAAAGGGCTCCAGGCACTGCTTGTTGTGAGTGTGAGCCACTGTAAATTAGGGGCAGAGGGCACTTGCACTGCGGTAAAGACGGGTCTGGGCAGGAGGAGAGTGCAGTGCAATCAGTGCACTCCCCTCCTGTGGGTCTCCAGTAGACTGGTGCACCTGCCCAGGATCAGAGGCGGTGCAAGGATTTTTGCCGCCCTAGACAAAATAAAAATTTGCTGCCCCCCCCCCATGTGACATCACAATGCCCCACCCATATGATCTGCCATATGAACTAACGCCAGTGCTGCACACAGTGTGTGTTTACATTAAAAAGCCTGCAGGGACCAGCTATAGACACCAGAACCACTTCATTAAGCTATAGTGTCCATTTAATGTGAGGTAAATTATAGATTAGTGTCACTAATAATATACTAGATGGCCTACTTACAACCAGATGAGGATGATGATGGGCTGCAGTTTGGCTCCACTGGTCTGGTGTAGAACAGGATCTCTGGAGGCTGTTTGCAACTGTGGACACAAAATTCAATGTTTTGGGAGAATTGGAAGCAGCTCAATTTTTTGGGGCCCCTTACACAGCTCAAGGTCTGGGCCCCAGGGCCTGACGGTGAGTATGCCCATAAGGTCCACTCATAAGTCCACTTATATGTTCCACCCATCCATGAGTTCGCTCACAGGGAGTGGAGTGTGTAGGGGATGTGTTATGTGTTATTGTAGAGGATCTAATATGTGTGCTTATGGTATGTAGTGTATAGGGATACCAGTTTGTGCAGGCGATGCAGTGTGTTTGTGTGTAGTGGAAGCAGTGAGTATTTGTGTATAAGGGATGTATTATGTGTTTCTGGTTGTGTGTAAGGGATGCATTGTGTGACTCTGTGTTTGTATGCATAAGGGATGCAAGGTGTGTGTCTGTATGTGTGTGCATTGAGTGTAAGAGATGCATTGTGTTTTTGTGTGTATGTAAGAAAAGCAGTGTGTGTGTGTTTGCATTGTCTGTTTCTGTGTATGTGTGCAAAGGATGCATAGTCTTTGTGTGTAAGGGTTGCATTGTGTGTGTGTGTAATGGATGCATTGTGTGTTTCTCTGTGTGTAAGGGAAGCATTGTGTGTTTCTGTGTATGTATAGGGATGCATTTTGTGTTTCTGTGTATGTATAGGGATGCATTGTGTGTTTGTTTGTGTGTTCATAGTGTGAAAGAGCTCCCTGTCTTGCCCCCTGTCCTATAGAGCTGTCCCTTCTGTCCCTTAGAGCTCTCCCCCACCCTCCCTAAGCGGTCTCTACTCACACTCACCCACCCTCCCTCTGCTCTTCTCATCCCCCCTCCACCCTCCCTGTGTTCTTCTCACTCCTCCCTCTATGTGTTCTCCTCACCCCCCCTGTGTTCTTCTTACCCCCTCCTCCCTGTGTTCTTCTTACTCCCCCCTTCTTCTTCTTAACCCTCCTACTTAACTTACTCCCCCTTCTTCTTCTTACCCCCTCTTCTTCTTCTTCTTACCCCCTCTTCTTCTTCGTCTTACACCCCCCTTCGTCTTACCCCCCTTCTTCTTACCCCTTCTTCTTCTTACTCCCCCTTCTTCTTCTTACTCCCCTCTTCTTCTTCTTACTTCCCCGTCTCCTTCTTACTCCCCCTTCTTCTTCTTACTCCCCACTCTTCTTCTTCTTACTCCACACTCTTTTCCTTACTCCCCCTTCTTCTTATCCTCTCTTTTTCTTATCCCCCTCCTTCTTACTCCCCCCTTCTTCTTCTTACTCCCCCCTATTTTTCTTACCCCCTTCTTCTTCTTACCCCCTTCTTTTTCTTATCTCCCCTCCTTCTTATTCCCCCTCTCCCTCTTCTTACTCCCCCTCCCCTTCCTCCCTCTTTTTCTTATCTCCCCTCCTTCTTACTCCCCCCTCTTCTTACTCCACCTCCCCCTCTTCTTACTCCCCTTCCCCCTCTTCTTCTTACTCCCCCTCTTCTTCTTACTTCCCCTTCTTCTTCTTCCCCCCTTTTTATTATCTCCCCTCCTTCTTACTCCCCCCTCTTCTTACTCCCCCTCTTCTTATTCCCCTCTCCCTCTTCTTACTCCCCCTCTCTCTCGTCTTCTTACTCCCCCTCCCCTCTTACTCCCCCTCCCCTCTTCTTACTCCCCCTCCCCTCTTCTTACTCCCCACCCTCTCTTACTCCCCCTTCTTCTTACTCCCCCTCCCCTCTTCTTACTCCCCCCTTCTTCTTACTCCCCCTCCCCTCTTCTTACTCCCCACCTTCTCTTACTCCCCCCTCCCCCTTCTTACTCCCCACCTTCTCTTACTCCCCCCTCCCCCTCACTCTCCACCTCCCCTCTAACTCCCCCCTCCCCTCTTACTCTCCCCCTTCTTACTCTCCCCATCCCCTCTTCTTACTCCCCTTCCCCTCCTCTTATTCCCCCTCCCCTGCTCTTACTCCCCCTCCCCCCTTCTCACTCCCCCTTCCCCTCTTCTTACTCCCCTTCCTCTCCTCTTATTCCCCCTCCCCTGCTCCTACTCCCCCTCCCCCTTCTAACTCCCCCCTCCCCTCTTACTCCCCCTCCCCTCTTCTTACTCCCCCTCCTGTCCTCTTATTCCCCCCTCCCCTGCTCTTACTCCCCCTCCCCCCTTCTTACTCCCCTTTCCCCTCTTACTCCCCCTCCTTTCTTCTTACTCCCCCCTCCCCTCTTCCTCTCCCCCTTCTTACTCTCCCCATTCCCCTCTTCTTACTCCCCCTCCCCTCCTCTTATTCCCCCCCTGCTCTTACTCCCCCTCCCCCCTTCTTACTCCCCCCTCCCCTCTTACTCCCCCTCCCCTCTTCTTACTCCCCCCTCCCCTCTTCCTCTCCCCCTTCTTACTCTCCCCCCTCCCCTCTTCTTACTCCCCCTCCCCTCCTCTTATTACCCCCTCCCCTGCTCTTACTCCCCCTCCCCCTTCTTACTCCCCTTTCCCATCTTCTTACTCCCCCCTCCCCTCTTACTCTCCCTCCCCTCTTCTTACTCCCCCTCCCCTCTTCTTACTCCCCCTTTTCTTATCCCCCCTCCCCTCTTCTTACTCCCCCCTCCCCTCTTCTTACTCCCCCCTCCCCTCTTACTCCCCCTCCCCTCTTACTCCCCCTCCCCTCTTCTTACTCCCCCTTTTCTTATACCCCCTCCCCTCTTCTTACTCCCCCCTCCCCTCTTCTTACTCCCCCCCTTCTTATTCCCCCCTCCCCTCTTCTTACTCCCCCTCCCCTCTTCTTACTCCCCCTCTTCTTATTCCCCCCTCCCCTCTTCTTACTCCCCCCTCCCCTCTTCTTACTCCCCCCTCCCCTCTTCTTACTACCCCTCTTCTTATTCCCTCCCCTCCCCTCTTCTTACTCCCCCTCCCCTCTTCTTACCCCCCCTCCCCTCTTCTTACTCCCCCTCTTCTTATTCCCCCCTCCCCTCTTCTTACCCCCCTCCCGTCTTCTTACTCCCCCCCTCCCCTCCTCTTACTCCCCTCTCCCCTCTTCTTACTCCCCCCTCATCTCTTCTTACTCCCCCCCTTCTACTTACTCCCCCCTTCTTCTTACTCCCCCCCTTCTTCTTACTCCCTCCCCTGTAGCGTGGCCGAGCTGCTCTCCGGTCCGCGGTGCCCGGCCGGAGTGATAGGAAGGTGCACGCTCAGTGTGCACTTCCTGTCAGTGTGGCCGGTTACAGGAAACAGAAACTCCGCGCGGAACAGGAGTTTCTGTTTCCTGTAACCGGCCGGACTGACAGGAAGTGCACACTCAGTGGGCACCTTCCTATCACTCTGGCCGGGCACCGGACCGGAGAGCAGCTCGGCCACGCTACAGGGGAGGGGAGGGGAGGGAAAAGCAGCTGCAGCCGCCTGAGGCTCTTTACAGAGCGCTCAGGCGGCTGCAGCATTTAAAGGGCCGGCCCACCGCGGCCGGTCCTAAAAGAATTTCGGGCGGCCTGGGGGCCTGGGGGGCAATTGCCTCCCTGCCCCCGGCCCAGCCCGCCCCTGTGGTACTGTGCTTATATATAGAGTGAAACCCCCTATGTATATAGTAGAGTGTAATATGGTTTTAGGCACAGACCCAACCAATCAAACATGAATCATCATAGAGTAAAAAAGGTTATAAACAGGAAAAAGTTCATAGTAAAACACAGAGAGAGAGAGGTAAAATATAGTATATAATTAGAAGGTCAGTATCTAAAAAACTGACAATGTTCAAATTAGAAAGCCTCTCTCCCTGGTAAACTAGCTAGATAGGCATAGAAGCAGAAAATAGATTCTTCTTACTCCCCCCTCCCCTCTTCTTACTCCCCCCTTTTCTTATCCCCCTCCCCTTCTCTTACTCCCCCCTCACCTCTTCTTACTCCCCCCTCTTCTTATTCCCCCTCCCCTCTTCTTACTCCCCCCTCCCCTCTTCTTACTCCCCCTCTTCTTATTCCCCCCTCCCCTCTTCTTACTCCCCCTCTTCTTATTCCCCCCTCCCCTCTTCTTACTCCCCCTCCCCTCTTCTTACTCCCCCTCCCCTCTTCTTACTCCCCCCTCCCCTCTTCTTACTCCCCCTCTTCTTATTCCCCCCTCCCCTCTTCTTACCCCCCCTCTTCTTACTCCCCCCTCCCCTCTTCTTACTCCCCCCTCCCCTCTTCTTACTCCCCCTCTTCTTACTCCCCCCCTCCCCTCTTCTTACTCCCCCCTCATCTCTTCTTACTCCCCCCCCTTCTTCTTACTCCCCCCTTCTTCTTATTCCCCCCCTTCTTCTTACTCCCTCCCCTGTAGCGTGGCCGAGCTGCTCTCCGGTCCGCGGTGCCCGGCCGGAGTGATAGGAAGGTGCACGCTCAGTGTGCACTTCCTGTCAGTGTGGCCGGTTACAGGAAACAGAAACTCCGCGCGGAACAGGAGTTTCTGTTTCCTGTAACCGTCCGGACTGACAGGAAGTGCACACTCAGTGGGCACCTTCCTATCACTCCGGCCGGGCACCGGACCGGAGAGCAGCTCGGCCACGCTACAGGGGAGGGGAGGGGAGGGAAAAGCAGCTGCAGCCGCCTGAGGCTCTTTACAGAGCGCTCAGGCGGCTGCAGCATTTAAAGGGCCGGCCCGCCGCGGCCGGTCCTAAAAGAATTTCGGGCGGCCTGGGGGGCAATTGCCTCCCTGCCCCCCGGCCCAGCCCGCCCCTGTGGTACTGTGCTTATATATAGAGTGAAACCCCCTATGTATATAGTAGAGTGTAATATGGTTTTAGGCACAGACCCAACCAATCAAACATGAATCATCATAGAGTAAAAAAGTTTATAAACAGGAAAAAGTTCATAGTAAAACACAGAGAGAGAGAGGTAAAATATAGTATATAATTAGAAGGTCAGTATCTAAAAAACTGACAATGTTCACATTAGAAAGCCTCTCTCCCTGGTAAACTAGCTAGATAGGCATAGAAGCAGAAAATAGATAAAGATCAAAATCAAAAGAAAATAAAAAAATATCCCATCAATCTTGTGTAAAACATGGTGTTGTAAACACCAATGCCCAGTGCCAATATACAGGGAGTGCAGAATTATTAGGCAAATGAGTATTTTGACCACATCATCATCTTTATGCATGTTGTCTTACTCCAAGCTGTATAGGCTCGAAAGCCTACTACCAATTAAGCATATTAGGTGATGTGCATCTCTGTAATGAGAAGGGGTGTGGTCTAATGACATCAACACCCTATATCAGGTGTGCATAATTATTAGGCAACTTCCTTTCCTTTGGCAAAATGGGTCAAAAGAAGGACTTGACGGGCTCAGAAAAGTCAAAAATAGTGAGATATCTTGCAGAGGGATGCAGCACTCTTAAAATTGCAAAGCTTCTGAAGCGTGATCATCGAACAATCAAGCGTTTCATTCAAAATAGTCAACAGGGTCGCAAGAAGAGTGTGGAGAAACCAAGGCGCAAAATAACTGCCCATGAACTGAGAAAAGTCAAGCATGCAGCTGCCAAGATGCCACTTGCCACCAGTTTGGCCATATTTCAGAGCTGCAACATCACTGGAGTGCCCAAAAGCACAAGGTGTGCAATACTCAGAGACATGGCCAAGGTAAGAAAGGCTGAAAGACGACCACCACTGAACAAGACACACAAGCTGAAACGTCAAGACTGGGCCAAGAAATATCTCAAGACTGATTTTTCTAAGGTTTTATGGACTGATGAAATGAGAGTAAATCTTGATGGGCCAGATAGATGGGCCCGTGGCTGGATTGGTAAAGGGCAGAGAGCTCCAGTCCGACTCAGACGCCAGCAAGGTGGAGGTGGAGTACTGGTTTGGGCTGGTATCATCAAAGATGAGCTTGTGGGGCCTTTTCGGGTTGAGGATGGAGTCAAGCTCAACTCCCAGTCCTACTGCCAGTTTCTGGAAGACACCTTCTTCAAGCAGTGGTACAGGAAGAAGTCTGCATCCTTCAAGAAAAACATGATTTTCATGCAGGACAATGCTCCATCACAAGCGTCCAAGTACTCCACAGCGTGGCTGGCAAGAAAGGTTATAAAAGAAGAAAATATAATGACATGGCCTCCTTGTTCACCTGATCTGAACCCCATTGAGAACCTGTGGTCCATCATCAAATGTGAGATTTACAAGGAGGGAAAACAGTACACCTCTCTGAACAGTGTCTGGGAGGCTGTGGTTGCTGCTGCACGCAATGTTGATGGTGAACAGATCAAAACACTGACAGAATCCATGGATAGCAGGCTTTTGAGTGTCCTTGCAAAGAAAGGTGGCTATATTGGTCACTGATTTGTTTTTGTTATGTTTTTGAATGTCAGAAATGTATATTTGTGAATGTTGAGATGTTATATTGGTTTCACTGGTAAAAAGAAATAATTGAAATGGGTATATATTATATATATATTATGCTTTGATATTAATGAGTTTTTTGGGTTCATTGAGAACATGGTTGTTGTTCAATAATAAAATTAATCCTCAAAAATACAACTTGCCTAATAATTCTGCACTCCCTGTATAATGAAAAAAACGCCCAACGCGCGTTTCGGTGCCTTAAGAGATGCACTTTCGTCAGGGGCCAACATAACACTAATCAGATCTCACTTAAATACTAAAGAGCCAAAAAGGCATTAATACCTGTGTCCAATAGGGCATAGGAGATTATCCCACATGTGTCCCCGATTTCCATCAATGTATTCAGACCGCGTATGGGGTCCCGGTCAACGTGGTGTACGTGGGGCGGGGCCAAGTGACGCGAGTGAAATGCCGGTGTGTAAACTCTATTACAAGATGGGCGGGTTTCTCCAGCTGCTTCATGCCCATTTCATGCCCATATACTGCCCATTTCATGCCATTTCATGCCCATGCCCATATACTGGGAGCCAACGGATTTTGTGGGCGGGTCCAAAGGACGGACCGAACTGACAGTATAGAGACACAAAGTATAGTGCAAATGTAAGCAAGTAAAGGGTTGCATGTATATATATTCCCTATGTGTCACCTCATAAGTATCAGAGAGGCAATGTCACTAAAGGATGGCTAAGTGTAATAGTCACAATCCATGTTCATATTCCACTGTATGTATCTTTGAGGAAACAGGCAAAAAGCACTTGACTACATTGGGCCCACATTGTAAAAAACGTCCTTTTGCCTTTTGCCTAGTTTTATGTTGGTTCCCTGACGAAGGTGCATCTCTTAAGGCACCGAAACGCGCGTTGGGCGTTTTTTTCATTATATATGGGCACTGGTGTTTACAACACCATGTTTTACACTAGATTGATGGGATCTTGTTTGATTTTCTTTTGATTTCGATCTTTATCTGTGTTCTGCTTCTATGCCTATCTAGCTAGTTTACCAGGGAGAGAGGCTTTCTAATTTGAACATTGTCAGTTTTTTAAATACTGACCTTCTAATTATCTATACTATATTTTACAACTCTCTCCGTGTTTTACTATGAACTTTTTCCTGTCTATAACCTTTTTTTTGTTTGATTGGTTGGGTCTGTGCTTAAAACCATATTATACTCTACTATATACAGAGGGGGTTTCACTCTACATATAAGTACAGTACCACCCAGATGATATTATACAGGAATGGGTAGATATTATCCAGAGAGGATATCGTTAGTGTGATTGCTCTATCCTTACTAGCATTTGACTAATACAGCTGTTATTCAGGTTTGGGTGCAACTAATCATTAAAGGAGTTATCAGGATAGCTCTACCTGATATATTTCTCTGGTTAACCTCTTCTCCTGTTTGCAATCTAATTTGTAATCTATTCTTCATTATGAAGATTCATGATTGATTGGTTGGGTCTGTGTTTTAACGCATATTATACTCTGTTGCATACAGAGGGGGATTCACTCTATATATATAAGCACAGCACTACCCTGGAAGATAATATACAGGACTAGGTAGATATTATCCAGAGACAGCCTAGTATTAGGATATCATTAGTGTGATTGATCTATTCCTATTTAGTATTTTTCTAATAACGCTGTAATTTAGGTTTGGGTACATACAATCATTTAAGGATCATGCATGATAAGCCTTACCTGACCTACTTCTCTGGTTAGCATATTAGCTTTAGTATTTTTATTATTTTGGTTTATTATACTTTTTCATTATTTATAATTTTTTACTTTATTGGATCTCTAATATAATTTAAGATATATGTTCTAGCCAATTTATAACAACTTCTAAATAGCTATACACATTTCCAGGTGATGCAGCTGTACTCAGGGATCCACTGGGACTAGTTGCATTTTTTCCTCTGTTTGTTATATTTTCTACCAGTCCTGAGATTTGTTCTATGAGAGTTCCCATTCCTATAATTATGAATATGTATATGTGTTCAAGTATTTATGTGTATGCATATACATGTATGTATTTGTGTGTGTGTGTGTGAGTGTGTGTGTATGTATAAAGTGTATATATATACATGTATGTATATGTGAATAGGTGTATGTGTACATATACATATATATGGGTCTATGTATGTGTAGGCACATTGGTATATGTGTAGGTACATGTATTGGTGCTTGTGTGTGGATGTATGTGTATGTGTGCATGTACTTATATCTGGGCATTTGGTTGTATTTATATGTATAATGTATGTACTTGTATAGTGTGTTTGTTCTTGTGTATACTTGTATATATGCACTATGGAGTATATGTATATGTATATGTACATGAGTGTGAGTGTTTATCTGTGTCTGTGTTTGCTGGATATAGGCCTTCATGCACATCCTATAACTCTTGGATGGGAATTCATGCATTCTTTATATTAATACCCCCCCCCCCCCCCCCTTCTAGTACCATCTTCTGCACTGTTCGCTTGTTTTTTTTTTCTCTCTCCTCCCTTCCCGCTGTTATCTTCACATAAGATATTTACTACCCTCTGCAAGAATGGTGTCTATGTTCTATCAAACCTGTCTTATCTGCACTTATGTCGCTTTAACCCCTGTATCAGAACACAACTTTGAAATCTATGTGTCGTCTTGCTCAGAAATGCTTCAGACTTGAGATTCTCCTGAAAGCTTGTCATTAAAAAAATTATGTTAGTCCAATAAACAAGGTATTACAAGATACTAATTGTATCTGTTTTTTACATCTACATCACTGGACTGATATGGCTACAATCTCTATTGTTACATATTAGATACTATATCAGACTTTCCAAGCCCACAGCAGCTTATAAGACTTAGCTGTGTGCTTTCAATTTGTATGCATGTTTGCAATATCGTATCAGGTTACGTTCATCTGCTTTCTAGTCTGTTTCTAAACTGGGAGATCATTTTGACTATCTATATAAGATCCATCTACTTGTCCAATTTTATTTATGTTCTATTTTTTCACCTTATCACGTTTTTTCTATCAACCTTATAGGGATTTAATAACATTGTGTATTATACATTTTTAAGGTTTCTTCATTCCAATGTTGGACTAGAACTTTAATAAGGGTAATAGGATTGGTATTGGGCTTGTCTTTCAGTAATCTGTCCCAGTATTTTATAAAGAACTTGCAGTATTACACCTGACTTTGCAAACAAATTGGACATTAAGGCATCAATTTAAGTCTTTGTAAATGATTCTATGCTGTTATAAAAAAACTTTCCAAATTATTTATCTATTGTATATTTTTTGGTAGATAAATTATCTCGGAATGTTTTTCAAATGGTAATTAAACATTTAGAAAGCTTATTAAATTGAGACCTAATGCCTCAATTTAAATTGTTTGGGTAAGCTTTTCAAATGATTTAATATTTTTGGATAAACATTTCAAATATATATTTTTCAAAAAATAAAATGTAAAAAATATCATATTATAAATATATCAATATATCAATATATTAAAATATTGTTCAAGCTAGTACAGCATTTTAAAAGCTTATTCAAAAAATATCAGACAATTTGAATAGATTATCCAAAAATATTGCATCGAAGATAAGCTCATTTGATGCAAAAGAAACCAGAATAAATACAGGAAAAAGATTGCAGATAGTGTGCTAAAGTGAAATATATTTTATAATATATATTTGCTTTAAAGGCAACTGCAGCGAAGGAGATTACATGAAGTCTAATTTGCTAAGAAGTAAAAAACAATAAATGTTTATACAACAAAATGAAACTCCAATTAAGCAGTTTGGATCTGACGGTCCATTTGTTATCTGTTTTCTTACGTGTAGTAACTTCATGCTCTGCGTTTGTTGCTTCTCTAGAGAATTAAGATTGACATTTTAACAACATAAACTTTGCATGAAACAGGAAAATGCTGAAGTAGGATATTTTGCTTAAAAAAACACCACTGTAGTATTTGGGGCATAACATTTTATACTATAAAGGGACACAAAGACTGGGCAAATGACTTGGGATTTCAAAGTAAAATTAGCTTGCTTAGAAATCATTGACAACTGTGTTACTTATATTAAGTTATATAAAAATATATCAATATATATACATATACCAAATAATGACAGTAAAAATGTATTGTTGTGCCTCACCTCCATATCACAGGAAGTCTGCTTCACGCACAGAAACTGTAAGAAATCATGTTTCTGCGCCTATCGTAGAATTTCACAGGGTTCACAAGCAAATAAGCATAGACAGGCATTGTGTATCTTATTTCCCCATGCATCTCTGCACTTTTTTTTTTTTTTTTTTGTAATTCTTTATTTTTGCTGTGCACAGTGTAACAAACAGGCAGGTAGAGGCATTTAAACAGAAATAAAATCAGTAGAGTTACATTCAATCAATACAGTAAATACCAGAGATAGTGCACTTTTATAAGTAATACAAGAAAGTAGAGAGTGTGAGTCAGTGTGAAGCTGCATTTATAGTAAGATTGTCAGCATAAGTGAACTTAACCACACACGGGGATAGTAGGTAAGAGAGGAATACCGCCATGATGTTTGCCATGGGGCTCAAGGTGACAGCTGAGGCAATCAGAGTAAACCACCAAGTGTTGTGGAGGGAGAAGAGGTAAGCATAAGAAAATTGTGGAGAGAGTAAGGCTTAGAGCCGAGAGGTCATCCAATGCCTCTGGCAACCAGACATAGTCCAGGTTGGTAGACATGGTAATCGACACAGATCACACCTTTCTCCTTCATTATCCATCTCCTACTGCTACAAACTCTCCTTACAGCAGTCGGGCAAAGTCTGAGAGATTTCAGGGAGCGCTGAAATTCAGGAGGGCTTGGGCTGCGTGCAGGCAGGCAGAATTGCTAAAATCCCCTTCTGGAGAGGGGTCTCTAAGCAGGAGCTCTGCGAGCAAGCTTCCCTTCAGGAGTGGGCAGCGTAGTTTGTCTCTTCTGTTTATGCCAAAATCGTTGACAGATGGCGTCAAAGGCATTATTGAAATCTACTTCCCAGTTTTGCGCTGTAGTTGGGAGAGCATGCTTTGCGGCAGCGCCGCCGGTGTACATAGTAGTGAAGCCGCGTGGTAGCCGTCTGTACTAAGGAGCCATAGGAAGGTAAGTATGTTTAGCTTGGCGGGGACCGGGATAACCTCCACCTGCCCAGACTTCAGCAAGGTCACCAAGGTCAGCAAAGAGGCCCATGTAAACCCGATCGGAGAGATTGGCAGCTTCCCTCGCCAGGAAACTGCACTAGGCCACAATCAGGTGGAGGACACAGCAGGAACCCCACAATAGTAGCCAGGTCCAGGCTCTGATGCCACTCAGGAGGTGTCAGATCACAAAAACAGTGTCAGGGTATTGAAAAGTAAGGCAATTAAATCTCTTACAGTGCTTAAATTGCAATATTGCTTAGGAGCTCAGACTTGCTGCGTCCTCTCAGCATGGCGGTCGTGACCCGCCCCTGGACTCTTTTTTAAAACACAGCTTTTTTGAATCATAAACCATGGTTGGGTTAATAAAAAATTGTGGTTTAAAATACCAATCCAGATATGTTATATAACTTTATATTGTAGTCACAGAAAAGACATGCCAAAAATTGTATTCACAAATTGGCAGATGTTTGCAGGAATACCAATCATTATATCTGTATGTAAAGGCCTCTCCTATAGAGTCCTAAAACCATGTTTACCCAATGTGCTTTGATTTTTTTTTTCAATTGTTTTGTTTTCAATTCTGCAATTCAAGATTTTATTTAGTATTGTAATTACTTATATCAGTGTATTAAGGCTGAACTTGATGATTGCATGTCTCTTTCATGCATATGTATCTATGTAACTATATATGTAACTATAATGGAAGAATGTCGTTTTGATTTTGATCGAAGACTTAGGAGTGTCCAGTTCACTACTAAGCAATTTAGCAACTTGACCACCAACGTTTGTAACGTTTGTGTGTATTTCCCCTTTCAGTTGGGAGGTAACATTTGTGTGTATTTCCCCTTTCAATATGAATTCATTATTATACATTACTTAATTGAAACACAAGATAATTGTATTGTAAATAAAATAATAGTTATTGATATGTCACACTGACATTTCCCCAAAATATTCTATAATCATCTTGCATACACTGATCAGCCACAACATTAAAAATGCCTGCCTAATATCATATAGGTTCACTTTGTGCTGCCAAAATAGCTCTGATGCGTTAAGGCATGGACTCCACAAGATCTCTGAATGTGCCCTGTGGTATCTGATTGATTCAAAGTATTTAAATGAGGATATGCGGGGGGCGTGGCCTGGAAGCTGAAGGACATGGTTGCATGAGCGCTGTGCTCCAGACCCTGACCGGAAGAAACGAGGGGTAAATGGCACGATCAACTTAAAATGGCAACAAAAAAGCATCCCAATGCAAAGGGGAATGCCCCTGCATCAGATACATCGGCAGCTAAAACCTCCCTGAGACGTTTCTTCGGCAAACACACAGACCCGCAAAGACGGGACAAAATGGCGCCCGCGGCACAAACACGAGGCAGCCAGCTTCCAAGCCCGGCGACATCAGACGGTTCCACAGAGGAACAAGATATCCGGTTCTTGCTGACCCAATTGCCCTCAAAAACTGACCTGGCAGCAATGTTCTAGAAACTGGAGGACAGCTTCAGTGAAAAACTCCAGGCAGTGAAAGCAGACGTGCAGCAGCTTGGAGCCAGAGTGCAGGCCCTAGAGGAAGAAGCAGAGAACGCTGAGAAACAATGGGCTGAATCATACACCACTCAGGAGACACACGTAGAAGCAATACGGTACCTACAAAGAAGACTGGAGGATGTAGATAACCGGGGGCCGAAATAATCTGCAGGTGAGGGGCATTCCGGAGAGTGCAGAGGGCATCCCATAAAACCCCATATAGATCCTAACTACCCTCTTTAACCGCATCCTGGCCAGACCCACTGATACAGCTATCTTATTCGATAGGGCTCACAGGGCTGTCAGGCCCAGAAACCTACCACCGGATAAGCCACGAGACCTTATCTGCCGTATACACAACTTCTCTTTGAAGGAGGAAATTTTCCACAAAGCCCGCCAAAGCAAGGACATTACAGTATATGGCCACTTGGTGTCCGTATTTCAGGATTTAGCACCATCCACACTGCAAGCCAGGCGAGCCTTACGGCCTATTACACAAGCCCTACTCGAGAGACAAATCAAGTTCAGATGGAGCTTCCCGTTTGCACTAGCAGTTAACCTTCAAAACAAGACGCATACTATAACCACACCAGACGATGTGCCTGAGTTCCAGAAAGCACTGAAACTACCACCATCCGAAGTGGAGGACTGGACGGGCCTGGGCGGCACTCCGTTCAGGCAGACCCCACAAAAGCCCAAATGGCAAAGATCCCCAAGGAAAAGACAAAGGCAGACTCACCCTGGAACAGACACGATCACCTCAACCAGGGAAGCACCAGCCTGAGAACTGTTACGGTCGTATAACCACACACTAACTTCTATTTCTTTCTGTTATTCTATTTTTCAATATTACACCGTACACATTCACCGTAGAAAGACATGCCAAAGGACTTAAGTAATCTCCGCAATGTGATGCTAATATTGAGATGTTATGCTTTGCTATGATTTCTATAGTCACTTACTTTGTTGCCGCCACCGGGCCCTAGGACCATACATAATGAGAATAGTAAAAAGGTCCAAATCTAATAGCTCTTAACGGCCTGGCCCACGGGGTTAAAACTGATACAATACTCACTGCACACCCCGCAAACCCCCTCGATTAGTAGGGTGAGGGGTAGATATAAAACACCCATACTTGGCCTGATTGGACCCCTTGGTACCCCCCGGTCGGGTGTCCCGGCCACCACCCCCGGAGAGGTGCCCCGACACTACTTGTGGACACAAAGTGTTATCCACAAGTGCAGCACCAATCTCACCACCCGAGATGATTCTCACATACCACTATACTGTAAATAGTTTAAGGTTGTCCCCTGTTCACCCCCCCCACCGGTCCTGCCATTACCATCTTAAAGAAAACAATGTTCACTGGTATTATCCTTGACTCATTCGATAAGCCTTTGCCACCGGATCCGCCACCATGACTCAAACTAAACTAATGTCCCTAAATGTGAGGGGACTAAATTCCCCCATGAAACGCACAATGTTGGCACAAGAAATAGATAGGCAGGGTGCCGAAATAATCTTTCTACAGGAGACTCATTTTAGAGGAGAGTTCAAACCAAAAATCCGCTACAAACAAAGCAATATAGCATACTATAGTAACAACACGCAAAAGAAGGCCAGAGGTGTTGCGATACTTTTAGCCTCCAATGCCGCCTTCACGGAAAAGGGGGTTAACATTGACCATAGGGGCAGATTTGTCTTTGTGAAGGGGGTGTATAATGGTACTCTCATAACGTTAGCAAGTATATATGTCCCTAATTCAGACCAAGCCACCTACATACGGTCATGCCTGAACAAATTGGACACATTTGCCGAGGGTGTTGTGTTGGTGGGTGGACATTGGAATATGGTCCTTGACCATTCACTTGACAGTTCCTCTAAAACCGTTGACTCTAGACGACACCAAAGGACGATGTTCTCCAACGTATTACATACCCACCAGCTAACGGACTGCTGGCGTATAATGCATCCCCAGAGACAGAGACTACTCGTATTATTCCCAAACAGCCAAAAGCTACTCCAGAATCGATATGTTTCTAATTAGCCATAGACATCTCCCTATATTACTTGGAGCATCCATAGGTAACATCACGTGGTCAGACCACGCCCCAATATCATTAACAGTCATCCTCCAGAATGAGGCAAAACCCACTACACATTGGCACCTAAACGAAACCCTTCTGGATGACCCCAGAGTGCTAGATGACCTGAGACAGACTGTAGACAACTATTTAAAAAAAAAAAAAGGTTACACCGAGGTTTCAGACCCCTGGGTCTGGGAAGCCCTCAAAGGAGTTATCAGAGGTACTCTTATTAAATGGGGCTCTAGAATTAAAAAAGAAAGGACGCATAAAATAGTGTCGCTCACAGCAGACATACACACAGCTGAGGCCACACACAAACAAGATCCCACAAATGATAACTTCCAGAAATTAACAGCCCTGTGACTAGAATTAAGATCACTACTAACCGCACGGGCATATAGATCACTTCAACTGACAAGAGGCACTTTCTATGCCCAAGGCAACAAAAGTGGAAAACTGTTCGCCAGAGCCTTGAAAGCCAAACAGCAGAGATCATTTATAGATAAAATAACAGATGACACAGGTAAACAACATAACACCACAGAGGATATAGCCAAAGCGTTTATCGCTTTTTATGCAAAACTATATAACTTAACCCCCCCGAATGTACAATCCCACAACCTGAGGGAATATATTTCTACAAACCTATCATGTAAGATCCCAGACGACCAAGCACAAGCATTAGACAAACCATTCACACACGCGGAACTGCTCACCACAATTAAAGCACTGCCGAAGGGTAAAAGCCCCGGCCCAGATGGACTGACCGCTAGATACTACCGAACACTCACACAAGAACTGGCCCCTCACTTTCTGCAAACATTAAATGGCCTTACCCAAGACACCCCTCTACCACCTCCAATGCTACGGGCATTCATCACTATCATCCCTAAGCCAGGCAAAGACCCAACAAAATGTGGTAGCTATAGACCCATTTCACTAATAAATCTGGACCTAAAACTAATGGCGAAAATGATTGAGGCGGGCTTTGTGCCTAGACGTGAGGCTAGAGATAATACCACAAAAATTCTAAACATCATTCATGGCGCACAAGTGACTAAAACGCCAACTCTACTGATGGCTATTGATGCTGAAAAGGCCTTTGACAGGGTGGACTGGTCCTATTTATTCACGGTACTAGAGGTCTTGGGAATGGGCCCTAGACTAAGGAATTGGATTCAAACCCTCTATAGGGGACCCTCGGCCAATGTCAGAATAAATGGTCAATTATCCGCACCATTACCAATAAGTAATGGCACCCGCCAAGGCTGCCCCCTCTCACCCCTTTTATTTGTCTTGGCCATGGAGCCTTTCCTGAACGCAATCAGGTCCCACACTGAAATACAGGGCTATCGCCATCATGGGGAGAAGTGAAGGTATCCGCATTTGCGGACGATGTCCTATTCACGCTCACAGACCCCACCAAAACACTACCACACATAACTACAGAGATTCACACCTTCGGATCCCTTTCGAACTTTAAGATTAATGCAGACAAATGCGAAATTCTAGGGATTTCAGTACCCCCGACCCTGCAAACACAAATTCAACAGAGGCATACTTTCCCTTGGACTCAGACAGGACTAACATATTTGGGGATATGACTAGCTTCGTCATCCAAAATCTTATACAAACTTAATTACCCCCCCTCATAGATACTATTAAACGAGACCTCCAAAAGTGGGACCTACCCTATTTTTCCTTAATGGGACGGATCAGCATTCTGAAAATGATGGTCCTCCCGAAAATACTATACCTTTTCCAGGCCCTACCTATTCCTCTGTCAGGTGCATTTTTCAAACAGATGCGCACAAGCTTTACTAAATACATTTGGGGCAACAAACCAGCGAGAATAGCACACACTACACTGAACTCCACCACGGGCAGAGGTGGACTAGGACTGCCCCACCTATACAAATACTACGTAGCAGTATTGCTCACTCGATTAAAAGAATGGACAGACACCAACAGGAAAAAATCCTGGTACACCCTAGAACAAAGCTTGATATCAGCCCCTTTACACTCTCTGCCATGGCAAACTCACAGTGCTCACCACTACACGGCACCCATTGGTACACAACGTCCTCACGATATGGAGAAGATACAAAGACATATGGGGACTGTCACCCGGACTATCGAGACTCTTCCCGATAGCGGACAATCCTGACTTTCAGAGGGGACGAGGAGGACCACTCCTCGCCCGCCTCATGGGATCATCTACCCCAGAGATAACCGACATGATCTCGGAGGACCCACCTACTGTCAGGATCATAAATAGACCGCACAGACTTGATACGCTCATTGATGTGATAGGTAGAGCACAACTTAAGGCCTTCTTGCAAAGAACAGCCATCCCACGTTGGAAGCAGAGAGCAGACCCACCCTTTGAACATCTCTGTGGCCCAGAGAGTGACCCTAAACGTCCCCTATCCAAAATCGACCGCATCCTCCAGGGAACTGAGGGGGAACACAAAACTCTGCCATTCCAACAGAAATGGATGAAAGACCTCCGCATACATAGCTCTGACAAAGACTGGTTAGGGATCATGGAAACAGGCATTAAAACTCCAATCAGTGTAGCACACAGGGAGACTTTCTACAAAAGAGTCACCAGATGGTACAGAACTCCAGTTATGTTACATTCAATTTGGCCTTCTATCAATAGCATATGTTGGAGATGCTCAAACAGTCAGGGCGATATAGAACATATTTGGTGGAGTTGCCGAGATATACAAAGTTTCTGGCTCCTCATACTCTCCGACATAACTAAAATACTGAAGCCACCTACTCGCCTATCCCCATCCCAAGTATTACTAGGCTGGCCTCGCACATTTGCGGAACCCCATAAGCAACAGCTGCTACACCTCTTCCTGGGGGAAGCAAATGCTCTTATCCCGCTACACTGGCAGAACGCCAACACACCATCCAAAGAGCAGTGGGTACAAAGAGTAGAACGAACTAGAGAAACAGAGGAAATACACTGGTCAGTACTAGGGAAAAGGTATAAATATTTACAGAGATGGGAGCCCTGGATAGAGTTCTGGAAACAACCCCCAGGGGAATTGGTTACCTAGGTGTCCCTTGACTAGACGATCAGACACCTAGACAACATGGCAGATCACTGAACCACCTTATAAAATGACGGTACAAAAGTTCCAAGGACTACCACTTTACCAAGTAGAACCAGACAGGAAAGAAAGGAGAACACAAATTAAGAGTTGATGGATGACCGTTTAGTTGTAACTTTAATATATTTTCTATAAAAAAGTAAATGTGGAGACATGAACTAGTATTGCAGTAAAAGTTGAAAAGTTCACTAAATCTTGAGGTAAATGCACTGCTCTGTGCACAAAATAAAAAAATGTGCAAGCATAGGCATAATATAAAAGGAAAGATGGATCAATCTGCTTCTATGTTTCAGCTCCATGCTGAATGATTCTATTTCAAATCATTGATCACAAATGGTATGGTTTCTAATTTAAAGCATCACTTTTCTTATGAAACATATGGAGACTGTTCCATCTCATGGATCTAGAATGTATGCATATGTGCTTTAAAATCCATGCACAATAAATTACAAATTATAAATGTACTAAGTTAATGTTGCTTTGAAGGCTCCACATGAAAAACAAAATATAATTGTAATATATATATATATATATATATATATATATTTTAAATTCTTTATTTTTGTTGTGCATAAGCTTTTAACAGTCGGTTGTGAGGTACCCCAACGGCATTCCTCCAACGCATAGTAGACAGTTTAACAGAGAGGTACATGCAATATCTAGCACAAATTTTGTGTTTAAAGGTAGTTGAATATGAACATGGTAGGAAGCAAGCTTAGTTAACATTAAACGTTGTGTCGCTATTGTGTTCAGGCATCTGAGTGCATATCTGCTGAGTGTATGAGTAGTGAAGTGAAGCGAAATGCAATGCTGGGATGCACAATGTGTAAATATGCTAGGTCTAGACGATTTTCTTTAAAAGTGATTAGAGTAAAAAACAATGAAGGGTCATCCGGCCAGGTGTCGCTCGGTACAGTGAGTAGGCTCGCTGTGCTATCTAGCCAGGAGAGTGGTATGCTGCGTGAAAGCTAACCAGGTATTAGGGTAGGGACCGCTGGGGGTTAATTTAAGCTAGAGTGACTGGCATTCAAATGTTGGCGATAGTAGGGGAGCTTAATCTGCATGGTGTAAACCTAAGTAGGCTGTTATAAGGCATCCCGTAGTAAGTTAAAGTTGTAGAAAAATAATGGTGAATGTAAGCGGATAGCTCAAGAAGTAATATGTCAGCGTATGAGAGACCAAAAGAAAGGGGTAACTTAGGCATCAACATTGGGACATGTAATATGTAGACCGCTGTTTTAAAATAAACGAGTAGCTATGACAGTCTCTGCATGTAAGGGGTAACTAGGCAAAAGTTTCAAGTCCATCAGATTGCCTGCTCCTCGGCCCCTGTCCTGAGTGGTCATCTCCCGGGCTTGTAATCTGCCGGTTAGCCGAGAGCTGTGTTGGGCAGTGCCCCGATCCCAGTCAGCCGACTCCCACTTCTGGAAAACGGAATCCCCGGTAGTGGGGGTATATGCAGGTTTGCCAGGTGCGCCGATGGTGAGGGTAGGGCTGGTGCCCCAGCAAAGCTCTGTCTCCGGTGATCCTCGTCGGGGTTCTCTGCATGTTGCGTATGTTGGTAGCCCGCTTTGCTGCATCTCGGTCACCCGCGCGGCAGGCACCCCAATTTCTCTTGTGATGGGTTGCACTCTGCTGGTCTGAGGTTGTTGAGGCCGCTGCGTGTGGGGCAGGTTGTTCATGTTGGCAGGTCCCGCTCTGGTTTGTAGGAGCACGGGTGCTGGCGCCCAAGGTTTCCCTCCCTTGTGGTTGCCATTGTATGCTTGGTCGGGTGGCCGCCCTGAAGGTTCGTTGTGGGAGTCCGTAATGGCGGCGGCGGGTCTACGGACGGATCCATGAGGCCACCATTCGAGCCACTTGAAGGTAGGACACTCCCCTGGCACATAAGGTTTTGTGGAAGCTCGAGCAGAGTTGGTCTAGAGCTTCCAGTTGGTGAGCATGTGTTCGGTCGCCTGTGTTCTCTCTCTTAGGCCCCTGCTGGGCGGACATCTTGGGTGAGCCCCGGCAGGTTGGTGCCTCTGTTGGCTGTGTAGCTGCGATCATTCGCTTTATGTTTTGGTCCGCTTGGTTAGTGGGAACCGGGATAACCCCCACCGGTCCAGAGGGAGGGGGAGTGGGAGATCAGGAGCGCTTCCGGGGGGATCTGGTGTCGAAGAGAGCGGCCGCCTCTCCCCGGCCCCAACTCCTGTAGGCCTCAGGCAGCTTTTCAGGTGCTGGGCTCCGACAGGCTTGAGAAGGGTATCTGTCGATTCTGTGGTGCACCCCCGATGTGGGCAGCGCACCCCAGTGTGTCTGTAGGCTGAGTAGCCTTCGATATCGCCGATTATTCTATCCGCCCGACAGGAGCTCTTTCCCTGCACATCTGTTCAGCTTGGCGGTCAGACTCCGCCCCCCAATTGTAATATATTTTAAAGGTCTGTTTGCTAAACTGTAAATTGCAGGAAGGATTTTGAGATGAACAAAACTCCTAAATAGGAAAAATCTAATTTTATGATCGATAAAGAAATACTCTAATTAAAGAAAAAGAGAAAGAAACAGAAACTTAGAATGTGACACGGATAAGAACCATTCGGTCCATCTATTCTGCCCAATTTTCTAAGTACTCTAATTAGTCCATGGCCTTATCTTATAGCTAAAACTATATCTTATAGCTTAAACTCCTTTACTGCTAAAACTATATCTTATAGCTTAAACTCCTTTACTGTATTAAACTCTACCACTTCAGCTGGAAGGCTATTCCATGCATCCACTACCCTCTCAGTAAAGTAATACTTCCTGATATTATTTTTAAACCTTTGCCCCTCTAATTTAAGACTATGTCCTCTTGTTGTGGTATTTTTTCTTCTTTTCAATATAGTATCCTCCTTTTCTGTGTTGATACACTTTATGTATTTAAATGTTTATATCATATCCCCCGGTCTCGTCTTTCCTCCAAGCTATACATGTTAAGATTCTTTAACCTTTCTGTAGCGGAGAGCTGCTATTACACATGTTATCTCCTTTCGATCCCAGTAAGGCTCAGGAACAAGTATTATAAATCCATACGGCAATAATTCCAGCAGGCAAAACAATCCAACAATATCCCAACATCAATCCCAATGACTGGACGACACACAGCATCAGGAACAGAACTGACTTTTAATTCACACAACTTCCTTATAAAGCATTCTCCCATGCAAGGGAGGGATTTACAATCAGTAGTACAGTATCCAATTATACTTGAGTAGCCGCCCACACATCTCCTCCCCTTAGCCTGACTCATAATCCCCTTATACAGTACACAAATTCCCTGGGTTTCTGGATGTACCCCTAGACATAGGGGTACCCCTTTAAATATTAGATCCCCTGGTATCCCTGATCTAGGTGAGTGACATATCCAAAAATCACCCAGATCAGACCAGGGGTTCGGGAAATTTGTGGAAGTAATAAAAAGACCAACCGCGCAATTGGTTCCATGCGTTTTGGCCCTGCGGTCGGTCACAGAAAAAGGGAATAAACTGCACGAAAGACTTATGCTATGGAGAATAGGGAGAGTTCGCATTAATCCCCTTGTGCGGGTGTTTCTTTCTACCGAACAGGGGGCCGTTCGGTAGTTTTTATTCGAATTTACGGCAGTGTGGAGGTCTCAGCGGTGTTTGCCTAGCCGAGTGTCCGATTTGAGTTCCAGACACTCGACGGCAAAACACTGCTGTTCGGGAGTTTAAAATAGCCGCCACCACGTGTTCGTCTCACGAATGGAGGCCATCCAGAGAACAAAGAACCCACTACATGAAGGGCCAATTACCCGTTCGCAACATTGTTGCAAACGGTAATTGGAGGCACACTTACTACTGGAGTGGTCTGACTGTTCGGTAGTTTTACTCTCATAATAACTGGAGTGATTCTACCGAACAATCAGTCGAATGCTGCATACAATTCACATACATAGGTTACAATTTAACCGAACACATAAGCATAACTGTACTTTTTAGGACAGCCCAATGCCATCCGCTACACTGCTTCCCCTTGCCCACAAGCCGGCATACACAGTCTGATCCAGCACGGATCGACTTGGGGATGTCTGGGGTGCTCACAGATCATTTTTCCAAGTCTGTTTGTCTAGACAACCCATCAGCGTTTCTGTTTTGTTTGCCCGGGCGATATTGATAATTAACCCTAAATCCCTTTTCTCAGATGTTGAGGTTAGGACCCTATCAAATATTCTGTACTCTTGCCTGTGTGTGTTTTCATCCATGATTCATTATCTTACATGTATCCACATTAAATGTCTTAAAGCCTCTTTGTTTTTTAAAGCTGTTTTATGTTACTGATTTTTTTGTCTCCAATAAAGATAGCTCATTTATGCTATTGGAGCTTCCAAGCCTATCCTTTTATTCTATTTTATTTTTTAAATAATAGAATTCCTTTCAACTCTCTCCAACACCCCCTGAAGGACTCAAGGAGTGATATCCTTGGTGGGGATCCTATTTGCTCTTCACTTGTGAGTATACCTCCATCTTTTATAATTTTAATTTGTATTATCCAGAGAACACTATTTTGTGTTTCTATCCTCTTTTTTTATATATCACCAACTATTTGAACACCGGCCTACTGCCATTGGAAAGGAGATATGCCCTACTACCACTGGAGACCCCATTTTGAGGACATCCAAGGACCATCTACATATCCATAGGCGGGGGTTGTACCGTCCAGGCGCACATATCTGGAGCTGAGTATAGGCTCCAGAAAATTGTAAGTACAATTCCTTTCCCTTCATTTACTATCACTTACGATCTCAACATACTACACTATATCCGTGTCTTTTTCCTTCCCTCCTCCATATCGCTCTGAGCGTGGGAATTCTATCACAGGCGCTGCTCCCTGATCCTACTATTCACATTAAATGTCAGCTGCCACAGCTCTGACCATTTTTCTAGTTTACCAAAATCATTTGCCATTTGGCTTATCCCTCCTGGAACATCAACCCTGTTACATATCTTAGTATCATCAGCAAAAAGACATACTTTATGTGGCGGACCGGCTGGCACCCCGACTGGGTGCCTCCACCAATCGCTCCACCAATCGCTGCTTCCTAGCTGTTGCCGAGTACCATAAGCACCACACCCGACACCATAAGCACCGCAGACCCTTAGGGTAGGCTCTCACCACGCCAACGCTGTACACCCTCCAGGGCTTTGTCCCAAAGCTCCTTTCTAGTGACATCTCTGTAGTCCAGTATGCTCTCCTCTGATACTGGCCCATCATCAATAATAAATCCATAACGATTCCGGTGTCTCCAGGAGGCTTCTATACTCACTAAGCCATCCTACCAAATGTGGCAGACCGCCTGGCACCCCAATGGGTGCCTCCACCAATCGCTACTTCCTAGCTGTTGCTGAGTACCATAAGCACTGCACCGGACACCATAAGCACCGTAGCCCCTTAGCCGTCGCAGCTTGGCTGGGGTCTCGACGTACCTTCCCACCCTGGACCAAACTCCTGGATCCAGCTCCCAGTGGTAAGGCCTCTCCTCCAAGAGAGTATAGCAGGTATAGCAGTGTAGCTCTTACACGAGCTGGTGATTATAGCTGGTATAGCGGTTCCCTTCAAACATGAGATGAAACTCTATGTTTTCCTGATAGTTTTCACAATATGACCATTTGTTTGCAACTCACGCCGTCCATTGACATTCATTGAAACTCCACTCTGCAAAGCTCAAATTTGAAGAGCAATTTCTAAACTGTGACTGTGCCTTTATTTTTAATACTTCAGAGACATACTATACATCAAAATGTAGGTCTGGGCAGGGCCGCCATCAGGGGGTGACAACCATAACGGTTGTCACGGGCCCGGCGGCCCTGGGGGGCCCGGCCGCCCGGGCCCCACGTGTAGCGCATGCTGATGGGGCCCATCGGGTGGCCCACTCACTTAGGGCCACCCCATGGGCCCTGTATCTTCAGGGGCCCGGTCAGCGCTGCGGCCGTGCAATAGCGCGACTGGGCCCCTTTAAAAGAAATCCCAACCGCAAAGTACTGCTGGGAGGAAGTGGCCGTTACTTCCTCCCAGCTCCCTCCCCTCCCCTCAGCACCGCGCGGGTGGCAAGAAGGACAGGCCTCAGCCCGCAGGAGCCACGCCGACTCCCATCAGCCACAGCCTTCCACCTGCAAAAAAAGGTAAGAAAAATTAGCTGTATTTGTGTATGTATGTCTGTGTGTATGTTAGAATGTCTGTGTGTATGTTAGAATGTCTGTGTGTATGTCAGAATGTCTGTATGTATGTTAGAATGTCTGTGTGTATGTTAGAATGTCTGTGTGTATGTTAGAATGTCTGTATGTATGTTAGAATGTCTGTGTGTATGTTAGAATGTCTGTATGTATGTTAGAATGTCTGTGTGTATGTTAGAATGTCTGTGTGTATGTTAGAATGTCTGTATGTATGTTAGAATGTCTGTGTGTATGTTAGAATGTCTGTGTGTATGTTAGAATGTCTGTATGTATGTTAGAATGTCTTTGTGTATGTCAGAATGTCTGTGTGTATGTCAGTATGTCTGTGTGTATGTCAGTATGTCTTGTGTGTATGTCAGTATGTCTTGTGTGTATGTCAGAATGTCTGTATGTATGTTAGAATGTCTGTATGTATGTTAGAATGTCTGTACGTATGTCAGTATGTCTGTGTGTATGTTAGTATGTCTGTATGTATGTTAGAATGTCTGTGTGTATGTTAGAATGTATGTGTGTATGTTAGAATGTCTGTATGTATGTTAGAATGTCTGTGTGTATGTTAGAATGTCTGTATGTATGTTAGAATGTCTGTGTGTATGTTAGAATGTCTGTGTGTATGTCAGAATGTCTGTGTGTATGTCAGAATGTCTGTGTGTATGTCAGAATGTCTGTGTGTATGTCAGAATGTCTGTGTGTATGTCAGAAAGTCTGTGTGTATGTCAGAAAGTCTGTGTGTATGTCAGTATGTCTGTACGTATGTCAGTATGTCTGTACGTATGTCTGTACGTATGTCAGTATGTCTGTGTGTATGTCAGAATGTCTGTACGTATGTCAGTATGTCTGTGTGTATGTTAGTATGTCTGTATGTATGTCAGAATGTCTGTGTGTATGTCAGAATGTCTGTGACTGTCTGTGTGTGTATGTCAGTATGTCAGTATGTCTATATGTATGTATGCCAGTATGAATTAATGTATGTCTGTGTGTATGTATGTGATGTCGGTGTATGTGTGTGTAAGTCCTCATGCATGTGTGTCTGTATGTATGTATGTTAGTATGTGTCTATCTGTCACTATGTATGCCTGTGTGTCTGTATATGTGTGTATGTCTCAGTATGTGTGTGTCAGTACGTATGCCTATATGCGTGTATTTCTGTTTCAGTATGTGTGTCTGTTAGTATGTATTTTTTGTGTGTGTGTGTGTGTGTGTCCTTTTGTATCAGTGTGTGTTTTTGTGTCTGTGTGTATTCCTGTGAGCGGGATTTGGAGGCGGACCCTGTGGGCGGGATTGGAGGCGGGCCCCGGGGGGCCCAGACCCTGAGCTGAGTTAGGGGCCCCAAAATTTCTGGTGGCGGCCCTGGGTCTGGGACTTGTGATTCTCACAATATAAAGCACTTCACTGTAGGATGTACAGTTTTTAAAATATGACAGTTTGAAGATGGCAACCGCCAAAATACTCTGACCTGGGCCAGGCTGGAGCAGCATGTGATGTCATAGACAGGGCCTTTTGTACACCTGCTAATGTTTTTATAAATGTATGTTTTAATGTA
Organism: Pelobates fuscus; assembly: GCF_036172605.1. Lineage (NCBI taxonomy): Eukaryota > Metazoa > Chordata > Amphibia > Anura > Pelobatidae > Pelobates > Pelobates fuscus. The sequence continues at coordinate 256,536,825 of NC_086320.1, forward strand.
ACTGTGAAGCACTTTGGGCAACAACGTTGCAATTAAATGTGCTATATAAATAAATAATAACAGTTACTCCGCCCACTCCAGTTGTAGACTACTGGTGGTGGCAAGAACACTTCACACAATTTCACCAGAAATTGTAGTTTTTCTAGTTATTAAGTGTTCTTGCATAGCAAGACCACTTAATGTTATCTCAGATATATATTATTATTATTATAGCCAAATTTGCCACCCTAACTCCTCCCACAGTTTTTACACTACATAGACCATAATATACCAAAACGTGCGGATTGTGCCCGATCGGATTGCTATTACTTTGTGGAACGCTTCGCCGAATGGTTCACGGAATATCGTCGTCTTGTGGCGAAATTTCTCCCATAGCAATGAATGGCAAAGCTAGAGTGGGAGCTGGCAAAAGCTGAAAAATCAGGACATGATTTCTAAACTGCCACCACTCCCTCGTTTTCAGGCCCACCTACACAAATCTTATATCAAAACGTTCAGCTATCCCTGCTGCCACTACAAATGTCCACAGCTAAGCCATAGTCCTGATAGTTTTCACAATATGACCATTTGTTTGCAACTCACGACGTCCATTGGCATTCATTGAAACTCTACTCTGCAAAGCTCACATTTGAAGGGCAATTTCTAAACTGCGACTGTGCCTTCATTGTTAATATCTCAGAGACATACTATACATCAAAATGTAGGTCTGGGTCTTGTGATTCTCACAATATAAAGCTCTTCGATGTAGGATGTATAGTATTTAAAATATGACCGTTTGAAGATGGCAACCGCCAAAATACTCTGACCTGTACACCAGTAGCAAGTGATGTCATAGACAGGGCCTTTTGTACACCTGCTAATGTTTTTATAAATGTATGTTTTAATGTAACTGTGCAACAACGTTGCACTTAAATGTGCTATATAAATAATAACAGTTACTCCGCCCACTCCAGTTGTAGACTACTGGTGGAGGCAAGAACACTTCACACAATTTCCCCAGAAATTGTAGCTTTTCTAGTTATTATTATTATTATTATAGCCAAATTTGCCAACCTAACTCCTCCCACAGTTTTTACACTACATAGACAGAAATATACCGAAATGTGCGGATTGTTCCCGATCGGATTGCTATTACTTTGTGGAACGTTTCGCCAAATGGTTCACGGAATATCGTCATTCTTGTGGCAAAATTGGTCCCATAGGAATGAATGGCAAATGTTCAATAGCAAAATGTTCAAGTGGGAGCTGGCAAAAGCTGAAAAATCAGGACATGATTTCTAAACTGCCACCACTCCCTCATTTTCAAGCTATATAAATAAATAATAACAGTTACTCCGCCCAATCCAGTTGTAGACTATTGGTGGAGGCAAGAACACTTCACACAATTTCCCCAGAAATTGTACCTTTTCTAGTTGCAGTTCTAATTGCAGTTTAACTGCAAATTCATTTTCTAGACTTACTTCAACAATTAGGTGATGTTAAAAATAACTTGGGTTGCAATAATAATAATAGTAATAATAATAATAATTAAGCTTGTTTTCACCATTATTTGTGAGTTGAATATTTGTTGAATAGGATCGTTAAAAAGTAGATTTTTATTTATGACATTGATCACCATTGGTTCCTTAAGGGGTTAAGTTATACCAACTGTTATATAAACCTATTTAGCTTTTAAGAAATTACATTTAATCTATAACAGAGGAACATTTTCATTATAGTAAGAACATTAAAGACAATATATGGGGTAACAGCTTGTGGATCCAATGACAAATTATACTGCCATTTTGGAGCCAAGAAGGATTTTTCCCAGTTTGTGGTAAAATTGTAAATAATTTCAAAATAGATTTTTACCTCACTTTGCATTAACAGCAGACAACATGAAATATCCGAAAAGGTAAACATGATAAATTTCAGTAATTTTGAAAGTCTCTATGATTATGTAATTACGTACAACTTTGTATTGTCACGAATTGGAGGTGATCCTCAGCACGATATGTCAGCAACCTACCAAAGGCAAAGTAATTATGATAAATAGGCATACTACAGGATTTGGATCTGGCTTAACTCTTAGATACAATAAGGAAGTAACAGAGTTAACAATACTATTCAGGCCAGAGCAAGACAAGTAAATAAACTAACCATTGTCAAGGAAACCATTATGCACAAATCAGGAGAGAAGAAGTAAAAGGGTAAAAAAAAATTAAAAAACCAAAAGGGCAACCCTGAGCAATCCCTCCAAGATCCCATATCCATTTGTTTAAAGTGGTACATTGCTCCCTAAGTATAACTTAAAATAATATTTCTATTAAAATATTCTTTACTTATTTGGGATTTTCAATTAAAATAATCTATACCAATTTGATTTATATAGATGCTAATAATGTAAAATGCATACATACATGTAGGTGCTAATAAGGTGAAAATACATATTTCTAAAGCCTGTAAATATATATAATATTTGATATGTACTCTTGTTTTTTACAAATTTGCATATATTCTATATAGATCTCCAATGCACGGTATGCCAAACAAGCATTTTTGAGCATTATTGCAAGTGTTTCTTGAAAAATGCTCAGTAAGATGCCCAGATGCCATCTGTCTCCCCCTCCCAATCCTGACGCTATGCTTACTAGAATCAGACTAGCAAATACAATATTGTTTTGATCTCCAATTGCATGTCCTCCACATTTCTGCATTCTTTACAAACAGTTTCTAGGCAGTTAATCTATAAGACCTGATGGATGTTGTACACACGTGATCATGGTGCACTCTCTACTAAATTATTTTATAGTCCAATTAAAAGGTTATTTGACTGCAGTTACCTTTAGGCTGGGAGTTCCCAGCCTTCTCGTGTTGTGAAATAACTCTGTATCTAATTGTCCACATAGAATAAACACTCATGTTTGCACAATATATATTTTAAATATTTAGCAACTCACAATCACTATAAAACTTTGTTTTTTTTATTTATATTAATTTCCCTAGCAAATAATTTTTAACATTATTTAATTCCAGAATTTAGAGTATTATGACTACAGCATGACTTGGGAATGTAATCTTTTATCACAATTAAAGAACAAAATAACCAGTGTTTGCAAAAATTAAGCAGACCTAGGAGATCTAAGGCCTCTAAATAACAAAAATGGTAAGATATGATTCCAACAAGCACCTTTCCCAAGATATTTATAAAGTTTTTGGTGCAGAGAAACACACAAATGCACAGAGGGATTTTATTACTGCTATCTATTATACACATACAGTGAGTGATCGTGCTACCAGCCATCTGTCATCTATTTCATTTGCATCATCAACACCTGCCATGCTTATTTGATACCTCCTTTACTGATCGAGAATTTTACACTGTTTTAATAGAATTCAGATATGTTATTGTTAAAATGTAATCTACTTTGAATCCTCCTTAGAGGATGTATTTCTTTCGATTTCAATTTGCTCTCTAATGGTTTATCGTGTTACTAAATGACTTAATTCTGATGTCAAAGATTAGGTATTGGAACCTACCCTGCTGCAGAAGTGCTACATTATGTGCTGTGCTGAGGTATGCAGTGTGGATTTTGACAGCATCACTAATTTATCATGTTACAATGCTAGTTTATCATACCTCTTCTAAGCTTCACTACGTTTTATTTGTATTTTTTTTATTTTATTATTTGCAACACACATGAAATGTATACATTCGATGCCTAAGTATACTAAAAATGTAAACACATTTTTAATGTTTTCAGTTGGCAACTATAAATTAATTGACACAAAAAATATAAAAATATTCAGTGATTTGAAAAAAAGTAAAATGTGAAATAGCACTTAATATGGCAATTTTGAATAAAGAGTATGTGTGTTATTACGTGCATGGTAAAAAAAGAGCACAATGAAAGTATATATATATGTTCTGTGTATTTATCCTGTATATGTCTGTCTATCTATCCATTATTCAAATTAATATTTTCAACTGGAGATCTTAAATTTGGTAACAAAAAATGAACAAGTTTTTATATGTTTGTTGTACAGTCACATGACTTAATGCTTTGTTTCCATTATTCTGAAAAATAAATAGGATTGCAGTGTAGTTTTAGTAAAGCAGGCATGTATCTCTTTTGATCGCTCTGGAAACAAATTCCTGGACAGAATAGAGAAGTTTATAAGGAATCTGCAGGTGTCATGTAGGCGTAAAACAAGCAATAATATATCAGTGTGCCTGGGGCTCTGATCCTTTTTTCCAATGTCAAAGAGATCTAGCTGTGCATGTTAATGTCATTGAGCAATTGAGTGATTATTTCATACTGTTATATCTCCCCTATTACATTCATCACACAGGTCTCCTGGCTCCCAGTCTTGATCTGTGCCACACTGGGATTTTTTGTAACTGGAATAATAATTCCATTTCTTTGCTCATGATTCTCATTATATTGCCACCCCAAGTGTGTATGCAATCCATGTAAATCTATGCTATGATATGACCTATGATACACCAGGTATTAACTAATGCCAACATCATATTGCATCAGAGCCTCAACATAAATTCTAAGGGATATCAACACTTATATAGAGGTATTAGAATGTTTTTAATTTAAATTGGCCATTGCCTGCTCCATGTAAATAGTATGGGATCAAAATAGAGCTCTGATCTTGCCTTGCTCTATAGAAAGAGGGCAATTTCTTATTTTGCAGTGTTCGCATATTACAAAGATTTGAAATCAATCTCTAACAAAATTGACATAAAACTCATATATAGAAAATGAGTACTACTGTATTGACAATGAGAGGACCAGGTGTAGCCGACTATGCAGTTTATCATCAATGGCATATTTTGTGACAAGCGATTTCATAGACACCTCTGTAATCTCTTCGTCACTAGAAACCACCTTACAAGTTTGAGTGATCAGTTTATTTTAAAGGAATGGAAGGCTCTTCACCATCAGGAAAGTAAAGGAATCCTCACAACGACATAAATCCTCAAATGTGAACCAAAGAAAATCTGTTTTTCACTGACCACGTCAATGTCAGATAATCACTCAACATTATATAGAGATCGTTTACTTTCGAGAATTCAACAGAATTCACTTCTTTTTATATGTAAAAGATTTTATGTACAATATTTCAAAATATATCTGTTTCTGTTTTATTAAAAATTGTCTTTGGGGAATGTATAACAAAAAAAAAAATACACAAAAAATGGTATGTCCAGTCATAGACTTGCAAATAATCCACCATGAACTTTTGCGAACACAGTAGAAGATAGGACAGTAGAAGATAAGCCAAAGACAGGTGAAGGCAGTTACCAGGAATGGAAAGGATCACACAAGATCAAACAAGGACATACTTAGGATAGATCAGGGATAGGCAACCTTTCGGCACTCCAGTTGTTGTGGACTACATCCCCCATATTGCTCTTACACCGATTATGCTGGCAGAGCATCATGGGAAGTGTAGTCCAAAACATCTGGAGTGCCGAAGGTTGCGTATGCCTGGGATAGATGAATAAGCAGAGCCACAAAAATAGATCAACAGGATATATGAAGTGCTACTTGGTAAAGCACACAATGGCCTCTAGACCTGTGGCACAAGGTTTCTATAGTAGCAGCTGTACATGCCTTTCATAGTATAAAAAGAGCATGTGTGCAGATAGAAGTACATCCAAATGCCTTAGGCAAGAAGCTACCACCAGGAAGTGGGCGGCTGACAAACTCTAATATGGTTTCCCAATCCTTTTCATTGCCATAAGTAACAGACTGGTTGCTAGGATGCAAAAATATGTGTGAATATGCACTGGCTGCTGGGAAACCTGGCAAGTGACAATGTAATCTTAGGCTAAAAAAGCTCCAAGTTAATATTTTCTGAAATATTATGAGTACCATGTGCTAAATCAGGAAGGCAGCCAGAGCTGTATGACTGGAAAATATATATGAAAAGGAAACTAGGCTCACGTTCCTAAAAAGAACAAAAAGGCACTAAAAAGTGCAGTCAGAGGGTTTTCAAAGCCTTAAACATTAATGTTGGGGATAATCCACATAATCCAAGAATTAAATACAAGAACAAAAATATAGAATCAATACTAGACAAGAAGTTTGGATACAAGAAGGTTACAAGAATAAGTCTAAAAATAACCATTACTAAGCAACAATAAACTCTTGATTATTTATATTTTATTTGTATTTTTGATTTATAACATATACCATACAGCATGTGCATTGGATCACTTATTAAGTGTTCTTGCATAGCAAGACCACTTACTGTTATCTCACATATATATTATTATAGCCAAATTTGCCACCCTAACTCCTCCCACAGTTTTTACACTACATAGACAAAATTATACCAAAACGTGCAGATTGTTCCCGATCGGATTGCTATTACTTTGTGGAACGTTTCGCCGAATGGTTCACGGAATATCGTCGTTCTTGTGGCGAAATTTGTCCCATAGGAATGAATGGCAAAGCTAGAGTGGGAGCTGGCAAAAGCTGAAAAATCAGGACATGATTTCTAAACTGCCACCACTCCCTCATTTTCAGACCCACCTACACAAATCGTATATCAAAACGTTCAGCTATCCCTGCTGCCACTAAAAATGTCCGCAAATGTTTCGTAATATGACCATTTGTTTGCAACTCATGCCGTCCATTGACATTCATTGAAACTCCACTCTGCAAAGCTCACATTTGAAGGGCAATTTCTAAACTGCGACTGTGCCTTCATTTTTAATACTTCAGAGACATACTATACATAAAAATGTAGGTCTTGGTCTTGTGATTCTCACAATATAAAGCTCTTCGCTGTAGGATTTATGGTTTTTAAAATATGACCATTTGAAGATGGCAACCGCAAAAATACTCTGACCTGTGCCAGGCTGCAGCAGCAAGTGATGTCATAGACAAAGCCTTTTACACCTGCTAATGTTTTTATAACTGTATGTTTTAATGTAACTGTGGAGCACTTTGGGCAACAACATTGCAATTAAATGTGCTATATAAATAAATACTAACAGTTACTCTGCCCACTCTAGTTGTAGACTACTGATGGAGGCAAGAACACTTCACACAATTTCCCCAGAAATTGTAGCTTTTCTAGTTATCCATTGTTCTACATAGTTACATAGTTACATAGCTGAAAAGAGACTTGCGTCCATCAAGTTCAGGCTTCCTCACATTTGTTTTTTGCTGTCGATCCAAAAGAAGGCAAAATACCCAGTTTGAAGCACAATTTCGCAACAAGCTAGGAAAAAAAATCTTTCTTGACCCCAGAATGGCAGTCAGATTTATCCTTGGGTCAAGCAGTTATTACCCTACATTAAAAGATTATATCCTTGAATATTCTGTTTTCGCAAGTATGCATCTAGTAGCTGTTTGAACATGTATGGACTCTGATAAAACCACTTCTTCAGGCAGAGAATTCCACATCTTTATTGTTCTTACATTAAAAAAAAACCTTTCCTTTGCCTTAGAAGAAATGTTCTTACTTCCAGTCTAAACGCATGACCTCGTGTCCTATGTAAAGTCCGGTTTGTGAATAGATTTCCACACAATGGTTTGAATTGGCCCCGAATATATTTGTATAATGTTATCATATCCCCTCTCAGGCGACGTTTTTCTAAACTAAATAGGTTTAAATTTGTTAACCTTTCTTCATAGCTGATATGTTCCATTCCTTTTATTAATTTTGTAGCCCGCCTCTGCACTTTTTCTAGTGCCATAATATCCTTCTTTAGAACAGGTTTCCACAATTGCACAGCATATTCAAAATGTGGTCTTACCAGTGATTTATAAAGAGGCAAAATGATATTATCGTCCCGAGAATGAATGCCCTTTTTCATGCATGACAATACCTTACTGTCCTTGGCCACTGCTGATTGACATTGCACATTGTTGCATAGTTTGTTGTCTATAACAATTCCCAAGTCCTTTTCGTGTGCTGTTATCCCTAATTCGCTTCCATTAAGGGTATACGTTGCTTGTGTATTCTTTACGCCGAAGTGCAACTCTACACAATATTTGGGTGAAGCAAAAATTGCTAACAATGCAAAGACTGCCATTAGTGATGTCACGAACATAAAATTTTGGCGAACGCAAATGGCAAACGCGAATTTCGGCAAATGTTCGCGAACGGGCGAACCGGGCGAACTGCAATAGACTTCAATGGACAGGCAAATTTTAAAACCCACAGGGACTCTTTCTGGCCACAATAGTGATGGAAAAGTTATTTCAAGGGGACTAACACCTGGACTGTGGCATGCCGGAGGGGGATCCATGGCAAAACTCCCATGGAAAATTACATAGTTGATGCAGAGTCTGGTTTTAATCCATAAAGGGCATAAATCACCTAACATTCCTAAATTGTTTGGAATCACGTGCTTTAAAACATCAGGTAGTGCAAGGGTTACGCCCGCTTCACAGTGACAGACCAAACTCCCCGTTTAACGCACCGCAAACAACCGCAAACAGTCCATTTGCACAACCGCAAACTCCCCATTTGCACAAGATTGGATACCAAGCTAGCCATGTCCCGTTCCTTGTCCTCACTGATGTCATTGAAGGTCTCTTCCTCCACCCAGCCACGTACAACACCAAGGGTCCCCGAAAGGTGACAACAAGCCCCTTGGGACGCCTGCTGTGTTTGGTCTTCCACCTCCTCAAAGCCACCTTCCTCCTCTGACTCCACTTCTTCAGACTCCTCTCTATGCATTGCCTCTCTCTGAGTTGTTATAAGGTGTGTTAAGTAGTACTATTCCTATCAGTTGGTCCTCCTACTTCAAATGTGGGGCACTGCGCGTGTAATCTAATGTGCCACCAGATAGGAGTGGTGTGTTAAGTAGTCTCCCTCATCAGGCCTTTTTTAGTCGAATGTATTGCCCACTGTCAGTCCCTTCGGGATCCATCCCTCATTCATCTTAATAAAGGTGAGGTAATCTAGACTTTTTTGACCTAGGCGACTTCTCTTCTCAGTGACAATGCCTCCTGCTGCACTGAAGGTCCTTTCTGACAGGACACTTGAAGCGGGGCAGGCCAGAAGTTCTATCGCAAATTGGGATAGCTCAGGCCACAGGTCAAGCCTGCACACCCAGTAGTCAAGGGGTTCTTCGCTCCTCAGAGTGTCGATAGCTGCACTTAAGGCGAGGTAGTCTGCTACCTGTCGGTCGAGTCGTTCTCTGAGGGTGGACCCCGAAGGGCTGTGGCGATGCGTAGGACTTAAAAAGCTCCGCATGTCCTCCCTCAACAACACGTCTGTAAAGCGTCCTGTCCTTGCCGGAGTGGTCATGGGAGGTGGAGGATTACTTTCACCTCTTCCCCTGTTAGATTCCCGTTGTGCTGTGCCATCACCCTTATACGCTGTGTAAAGCATACTTTTTAATTGATTTTGGAACTGCTGCATCCTTTCCGACTTGCGGTAATTTGGTAACATTTCCGCCACTTTCTGCTTATACCGGGGGTCTAGTAGCGTGGACACCCAGTACAGGTCGTTCTCCTTCAGCTTTTTATACAAGGGTCCCTCAACAGGCACGACAGCATGAAAGACCCCATTTGCACAAGGTTGGATGCCGAGCTACTCATGTCCCGTTCCTCGTCCTCAGTGATCTCACTGAAGGCATGTTCTTCCCCCCAGCCACGTACAACACCACGGGTACCAGATAGGTGACAACGAGCACCCTGGGATGCCTGTTGTGGTTGGTCTTCCTCCTCCTCCTAAAAGCCACATTCCTCCTCTGACTCCTCTTTCTCACAATCCTCTTCCAGCGTTGCCGCAGGTCCAGCAAGTGATGCTGATAAGGCTGTTTCTGGTGGTGATGGTGACCACAACTCTTCCTCTTCATGCTCATCTACGGCCTGATCCAGCACTCTTCGCAGGGCATGCTTGAGGAAGAAAACAAATGGTATGATGTCGCTGATGGTGCCTTCGGTGCGACTGACTAGGTTTGTCACCTCCTCAAAAGGAGGCATGAGCCTACAGACATTGCGCATGAGCGTCCAGTAATGTGGCAAAAAAATTCACAGCTCCGCAGAGGCTGTCCTAGCACTCGTTAATGGCTTTTTCTTGTTGGAGCAGGCGGTCGAACATTAGGAGTGTTGAATTCCAACATGTCGGGCTGTCGCAAATCAAGCGCCTCACTGTTGTTTCGCCGCTGGATATCTGAAAAGTGCGCCATGGCCGTGTAGGAACGCCTGAAATGGCCACACACCTTCCTGGCCTGCTTCAGGATGTCCTGTAAGCCTGGGTACTTAAGCACAAAGCGTTGTACGATCAGATTACACACGTGTCAACTTGCCCAAATTCAATGCCGCCAACAAATTTCTTCCGTTGTCACAAACCACTTTGCCGATCTCCAGTTGGTGCGGAGTCAGCCACTGATCCACCTGTGTGTTCGGGGCGGACAGGAGTGCTGGGCGGTGTGACTCTCATCTTTCAGGCAAGTCAACCCCAAGACGGCGTGAAACTGCCGTATCCGGGATGTGGAATAGTACCTGGGGAACTGGGGGTGTGCCATTAATGTGGAGCAAGATGCAGCAGCAGAAGAGGACTCAGCCGAGGAGGTTATGGAAGAGGATGGAGTAGGAGGAGTAGAGGAGGTGGCAGCAGGCCTGCCTGCAAGTCGTGGCGGTGTCACCAACTCCTCTGCAGAGCCACGCATTCCATGCTTGGCCGCTGTCAGCAGGTTTACCCAATGTGCAGTGTAGGTGATATACCTGCCCTGACCATGCTTTGCAGACCAGGTATCAGTGGTCAGATGGACCCTTGCCCCAACACTGTGTGCCAGACATGCCATTACTTCCTTTTGCACAATCGAGTACAGGTTGGGGATTGCCTTTTGTGCAATGAAATTTCGGCCGGGTACCTTCCACTGCGGTGTCCCAATAGCTACAAATGTTTTGAACACCTCAGACTCCACCAGCTTGTATGGTAAAAGCTGGCGGGCAAAGAGTTCAGACAAGCCAGCTGTCAGACGCTGGGCAAGGGGGTGACTTTGTGACATTGGCTTCTTACGCTCAAACATGTCCTTGACAGACACCTGACTGTGGGCAGATGAGCAGGAACTGCTCAAGGCGAGAGACGGAGTGGCGGATGGTTGAGAGGGGGCAAAGAGGACAGCAGTGGTTGATGTGGCTGAAGATGCTGGACCAGGAGGAGGATGGTGGCTTTGAGTTTGTGTGCTGCTTTTACTCATGTGTTGATACCATAGGCGTTTGTGATGTGCGATCATGTGCCTTTGCAAAGCAGTTGTACCTAGGTGGGTGTTGGACTTCCCACGACTCAGTTTCTTTTGGCACAGGTTGCAAATGGCATCGCTGTTGTCAGAGGCAGACACACAAAAAAAAAATGCCACACTGCTGAGCTCTGCAATGACGGCATTCTGGTGGTGGCAACAGCATGCGTTGATTGGCGTGCTGTCTGGCTGACCGCGGGTGCCGATGCATGCTGTCTGACTGTGCCACTAGCTCCTTGCGACGACCTCCCCCTGCTTCCAACTCGTCTCCTCCTCCTCTCTGTCTCCCCATCTGAACTTTCCCCCTGTTCTTCTTCTCTTCTAGCGGGCACCCACGTGACATCCACGGACGCATCGTCATCATCAACCGCTTCACTTCAAACTAAAAGAAATTGGTCTAGATGAATATTCTTGTTCTTGGGTAGAACATTGGCTTAAGGATAGAGTACAGCGAGTTGTCATAAATGGTAAATTTTCAAGCTGGACAAAAGTGGTAAGTGGTGTCCCTCAGGGTTCTGTTTTGGGACCGCTTCTATTTAACATATTTATAAATGAACTTGAAATGGGCATTGAAAGCCATGTATCAGTGTTTGCAGATGACACAAAACTTTGTAAAGAAATAAAATGTGAGCAGGATATTGCCCTGCTTCAGAGGGATTTGGATAGATTGGGGGACTGGGCACTAAAATGGCAGATGAAATTTAACGTAGAAAAATGCAAAGTTATGCACTTCGGGGTTAAGAATGCACAAGCAATTTACACCCTAAATGGTAGTGAACTAGGGATAACCACACACGAGAAGAATTTGGGAATTGTTATAGACAACAAATTAGGTAGCAATATGCAATGTCAATCTGCCGTTGCTAAGGCCAGTAAGGTTTTTTCATGTATAAATAGGGGCATAAATTCTCGAGATGAAAATATAATTTTGCCTCTTTATAAATCGCTGGTAAGACCACACCTTGAATATGCTGTGCAATTTTGGGCACCTGTTCTAAAGAAGGATATCATGGCACTAGAAAAAGTGCAGAGACGAGCTACAAAATTGATAAAAGGAATGGAGCATTTTAGTTATGAAGAAAGGTTAAAAAATTTAAATCTCTTCAGTTTGGAAAAACGGCGCCTTAGAGGGGATATGATAACATTATACAAATATATTCGGGGCCAGTACAAACCATTATCTGGAAATCTATTCATAAACAGGGCTATAAATAGGACACGAGGTCACACATTTAGGCTTGAAGAAAGGAGATTTCATCTAAGGCAAAGAAAAGGTTTTTTTACAGTAAGAGCAATAAGGATATGGAATTCATTGCCGGAAGAGGTGGTTTTGTCAGAGTCTATACAGATGTTTAAGTTGCAATTGGATAAATACTTGCAAAAACATAACATACAGGGATACAATTTCTAATTAGTGGGGTAATAGCTGCTTGATCCAAGGAGACATCTGACTGCTATTTTTGGGGTCAAGAAGGAATTTTTTCCTAGTTTGTTGCAAAATTGGAAGCGCTTCAGACTGGGTTTTTTGCCTTCTTTTGGATCAACAGCAAAAGCATATGTGAGGAAGGCTGAACTTGATGGACGCAAGTCTCTTTTCAGCTATGTAACTATGTAACTATGTAACTTGTATCTGACAACTCAGCAAAGGAAGCAGCAGCGGGTACAACATCATCATCATCACACCCTATGTCCATGTGTGTAATGCTGCCTGACTGAGACATATCCCTATTTTTTAAATGTACACTACTGTTACACCAGATATGAGTTGCACTGGTGTGACACCGTGCCCTGGCAGGCCCTGAAACCCACACGTGTGAAGGAAACTGACTGCTATTATATTACAGTCCAAAAAGTTTTTTTTGTTAAATGCAAGCTATTGTGACACCAGATATGAGTGGTGGCACTGGGCAAGTGGGCACAGTATACGCTGTGAGCCTGACACACACGCTGGCAGACAACTAACTGCTATTCAATCTATTACAGTCAAAATTTTATTTATTTTTTAAATGTACACTACTGTTACACCAGATATGAGTTGCACTGGTGTGACACTGTGCCCTGGCAGGCCCTGAAATGCACACGTGTGAAGGAAACTGACTGCTATTATATTACAGATCAAAAGTTTTTTTTTGTTAAATGCAAGCTATTGTGACACCAGATATGAGTGGTGGCACTGGGCAAGTGGACACAGTATACGCTGTGAGCCTGACACACACGCTGGCAGACAACTAACTGCTATTCAATCTATTACAGTCAAAAAAATTTTTTTTCAATGTACACTACTGTTACACCAGATATGAGTTGCACTGGTGTGACACTGTGCCCTGGCAGGCCCTGAAACGCACACGTGTGAAGGAAACTGACTGCTATTATATTACAGTCCAAAACGTGTTTTTTTGTTAAATGCAAGCTATTGTGACACCAGATATGAGTGGTGGCACTGGGCAAGTGGGCACAGTATACGCTGTGAGCCTGACACACACGCTGGCAGACAACTAACTGCTATTCAATCTACTACAGTCAAATTATTATTATTTTTTTTTAAATGTACACTACTGTTACACCAGATATGAGTTGCACTGGTGTGACACTGTGCCCTGGCAGGCCCTGAAACGCACACGTGTGAAGGAAACTGACTGCTATTATATTACAGTCCAAAACGTGTTTTTTTGTTAAATGCAAGCTATTGTGACACCAGATATGAGTGGTGGCACTGGGCAAGTGGGCACAGTATACGCTGTGAGCCTGACACACACGCTGGCAGACAACTAACTGCTATTCAATCTATTACAGTCAAATTATTATAATTTTTTTTTTTAAATGTACACTACTGTTACACCAGATATGAGTTGCACTGGTGTGACACTGTGCCCTGGCAGGCCCTGAAACGCACACGTGTGAAGGAAACTGACTGCTATTATATTACAGTCCAAAAAGTTTTTTTTTGTTAAATGCAAGCTATTGTGACACCAGATATGAGTGGTGGCACTGGGCAAGTGGGCACAGTATACGCTGTGAGCCTGACACACATGCTGGCAGGCAGGCAGGCAGGCAGGCAACTGCAATTAGATTACACAAAAAAAAAGACTGATGTTCTAGTCCTAAAAAGGGCTTTTTGGGGTGCTGTCCTTACAGCAGAGATCAGATGAGTCCTTCAGGACTGTAGTGGACACTGAATACACTAGCCTCGCTATCAATTTCCCTCTTAAATAAGCAGCAGCACACTGTCCCTCCTCTCACTAAGAATGCAGCTTCAGAATGAATCTAAAATGGATGCAGTCCAGGAGGTGGAAGGGTCTGGGAGGGAGTGTCTGCTGCTGATTGGCTGGAATGTGTCTGCTGACTGTGAGGTACAGGGTCAAAGTTTCCTCAATAATGACGAATGGGGGCAGACCGAACATTGCATATGTTCGCCATCCGAGGCGAACGCGAACAAGCTATGTTCGCCAAGAACTATTCGCCAGCGAACCGTTCGGGAATCACTAACTGCCATACATAAAAACAACAATTGATACTAAACATAATATGTTGTGCGTGACGTGATGAACAGATCATCTGAAATTAATATCCATTATCTTGTTAGTGAAGACATTTGCAGAATTAACACACATAAAATGTGCCTATATTAATATCTATTTTCAATATTGTATAATTAATTGTAGATTATACTGTCAGGGCTCCGCGGGCGGCAGTGAGGGGAGGCTGCAATCCTCTCGCAGCACTCACCCTCGGTCCGTCGCCGCCCGCGGTCCCCTCTCCCCTTACCGATAAGCGAGCGGCGTCCTCTCCTCTTGACACGCCGCTCGCGTCCTCCTCTCCTCCTCCCAGCGGCAGCATGTCTAACGCTGCACGCTGGGAGCCGGCACTATTATCTAAGCGCCGGGGTCACTCACGTGACCCGGCGTTAAAGCTACAGTGCAACAAACACAGTGGGGGGTATAGATATCCCCCACGTGTGTTTGTTAATACTGATTGGTGGTTAGCCAATCAGGATTCAGGCTAGGATTTAAATACTTACCTTTCCTGTCTTTCTGTGCCCTGTTGTGGTCTTTGCTTCATAGTATTGATTGTGAACTTGTGCTTTCTGGTTACGTACTCTCTGGCTTGTTATACTGACTTTGTGACTTTCTCCTACCCTTTGACCTCAGCTTGTTTCTCGTTATTCTGTTTTCTGTTTCCCCTTACTCGGCTTATCTCCTGACTATTCTGTGTGTGCTTAGCCCGGCCACTCTAAGGACCGGTACTGCACTCTTTCTGTGTGTGTGTCTGTGTGTGTGTTAGCGTGTTGGGTTCCCCGGAATCGTGACATATACTAGCTTTAGTGTAACTATAATCTTAGTTTTATTAATGACAGGATGTGAATATTTGCTTAAGTCTTTCTTTACTAGAACTCCACAGCAGCACATTAACATAGAGAGAAAAACACCAAAGACAAAAAAGTAAGGAATCCATAAAAGGCTCCTCCCAACCAACTATTTACTCTTTCGTGCTGCGACAAATAAAGTACATGAACGAAACACTACTAAAGAAAATAAGAAATAGAAAAAAAAAAACATAATAATACGATGACTGAGACGATGATGACGTAATCGGAAATGTAACGTGGAGCCAGTGGATGAAATCTTGACCTTTATCCTAAAGAAGATCTGGATGTAAGAACCCTAGTCAAACCATACATCTTGAGCTTTATCCTGCAGAAAATGTTGAACCTGGACCATTAGATGAACCATTAAGCTGAAATTAAATAAACAGAGTCAAAAACACTGATTAGTGAATGAAATGTACTGTGAACACCTGAATATCCATCATCAATTAAAAACAGTACAACCTAGAATGAAATGTACTGTGAAAAACATGAATACCCATAAACAAGGACAGAACAAAATCCTTAAAACATACTCTGACCTCCCTCAGGAAGGCAAATAATAGACCTACCTCAACTTGGAACGTGGAGAAAATCCGCTAACCACTAGCAGAGGCCAAGAAACCAACCAGGAAACAGGGCAGGGTGAAAAACTGGGGGGGAAATATTCGCCTCATGTCATTAATAAAATTAAGATTATAGTTAAACTAAAGCTAGTATAATCTACAATTTTATAACATGACAGGAGGCTTCATATTTGCTGTTTTAACGCTCAGACAGCAAAGACCAAAGAAACACGATCCGCCGTACCAACCTAAATTTTGCGAAGATAGCTCCTCGTCGTAACCAGCAGAACAGTGTGCGATGTCTTGGAGAAAATGCGCCCATGTCGGCGCCTGAAGTCGCCGTGTAACTGACTGAAGTGAACCGAAAGAAACATATGCCCCGCCAATGCCCACAACAACCAAGTGGTACATGTAGGGTGAAAAAAGGGAAAAGAAACGTCTAAACAGATGGTGACATCGAATGCAGCATAAAGGTGGGGTGCGCAACCCAGATAAGAATTTAACCCTCGGGTCCGACTAGAGCTGATGGACTATTAAGGCCCGAACATCCGAACCCCTCTGAAAGAAAAAACAGGGTATAATAAAGGAAAGAAATCCAGAGTCGGTGAATAGACAAGAACACGTCAAAACCAGTAATTAAAGCACAAGCAAAACGCATATACCCCCTGGGGAGATGAATACCCGTCCTCGGGAATCGTAAAGGACTCACACCCCTATGAACCCGCATGTCTATCCGAAGGGAAATTCTAAGAAGAGCGAGGCCCGCCGAAAACAGTCATACATGCTACATAATCTAAATGATACGACAGTCCCTGGTAATAAAGTGACCGAACAATACTCGAACCCTGTAACAGCGTTCGCAACAAAACTTTTTGGTAATCCGTACCAGACCTAACTACGCCAGGGTCGCCATGCAGACAAAACGTCTTATAGTCCAGGAAACTAGGTTCGACTCTGCCGAAACGGAGACCATAATACCAAAGTACAAGCAGACCGGGGCACCTGCAGTAAGGTCCTGGGACCACACAGGCGGAAGGGGCTCGTCAGCGTCTCCGTGTCGAACACCCCAGGAGGGAAGCATCCATCACTGAGCAAACGGGTCTGTCAGCCAGCTGAAACTGGTCGGGGCCTGATGTGGGCTAAAGTCTTGATGCTGGGTCCTCACCGCACAACAATTCCAAAACATACAAGAACTCTGGCAGAGGAAGGCGTAGGAGGCACCTCCTGCGTCCAATCCGCCCTCTGGGACTCTACTCCTTGAGATGTAGAGGGGGTCGATATTTCCTAGCTTGAACACGAAATCCAGGGACTCAAACAAGGGAAACGCAAAGAGCACCTGACCTTTCAGCCTGGAAGGTACCTCACAGAGGATCCAGCAAGTACGCCCAGGTAGACCGAACCGCGAAACATCCTATAACGGGGGAGTGCCGCGTCTGGGTCCCAACGCGTGGAAAAACGAGAAGGATCTCTTTGGATAGTTCACCAGATATTATCTCATCCAGGAGAGTAATTGAGCCCACCTTACCAGGAATAGACCCTGCGGTACCTAGAATTCCTGGAGGACCGCGTCTAATTCAATGCAACTAATGGGTATACATTCAAGCGTAGTCTCGTGCGGTGACTCCAAGTGTTCATATCCCTTTATCACAAGCACCACCAGCAGTCCAAATTGCATTTAAGCTCTGGTATGTCATCCGAAAGTGGTGGCAAATGTGAAATTCTGGAGCCAAGGGTCCGATCCCCTATAAAGGCTGCGGGTTGGAGCTTGAGATATGCCTCCCTTAAGTTTTCCCATCTAAAAAACTGGACCCCTATTATACTTCCTTGTATGTTCCACTAGCACAATTCCTATGTGTAGAGAAGAACAATCGGCTAGCCAGTGCGGACTTAAAAGTAGAGTATAGGCACCGCAGCAGGCCGCACTCAGGATCTCCTGTATAATATGCAGGCGCTCTAACCAGTAAAGCCACAATGCCCCATCGGGGTCTAAGTCTGGTTCGAGGCTACCTTGTTCGGGAGCCCGGCTGGGTATACCACTCGAAGTCTCCTGCGGGTTTCTCAAGCCAGCGGTCTACGGACCTAGAAATGCACCGATGGTGCTAGGTGGTCGGGCAGAGGTTATTCCAAAGAAAACAGGTGGGCAATGGATCGAGGGTCGAACAGGGGTTCGTTTAAGGCGACCCGCGAGCCGACCTCTTCTTTCACGCCCGTCGGCGCCCCTGAAGTGGGCTTTGTTCTCCGTCACGTGGTGTCACTAGGGGACGTACTTATAGCCCACACCCCCATCATTCTCTCCCACCGAGAAGGACCGGTCCGCCCGCCATTCAGCTAGGGTGGCCATGGTAGGGGGGGGTTAAGGGGATCTTTGCCCTTGCGTCACCTAGTGTCGTCTGGCCGTCGAGGCTGATCGTATCGGAGCTAGACACTTCTCCCGGGCCTAATCTTTCTGGGCGCCTGGTTCAGGGCCTTTACCCTTCCAGTAGCACTGAAGCGCACTTGCCTGCTCTCCTCAAGAGATGTCTGACTCATTCAAGTCATCTGCCTCATTAAAATGGTGGTCACTGCCGCGTCTGGGGGTCGTCGCCTCCCCTGTGCCATATTGGCAGTGGCGTCTGTCTGTCGAGGCTGATTGCATCGGGGTAAGACGCTTCTCCGGAGTCTTATCTTTCCGGGCGCCTGGTTCAGGGCCTTCACCCTTCCCTTAGCGCTTATGCGCAAGTCAACCCTTTATTCAAGTCAACCCTTTATTCCCCCGGGTAAAGGGTTCTCCCATGGAGTGGTCCTAGGCAAAGTGGGGTATATCGGAAAAGTGTCACTGGCAGAAGCATAGGGGCAGCACCCCTTATAGTGACAGAGGCATGTTTGGCAGTGCATGCAATGCCCAAGCGCTAGTATGTAGCAGCAAGGCTTGGGGCACAGACAAAGCAGACCAATCAATGGGGCACAGACAGTGCAGGCCAATTATGGAAAATAGCCAAAGCCAGACTGTCAGCGCTAGCAGATCCCATGCGGAGTGTATGAGGAAAACCCTGCAGGAGTGAGTAGTAGTAGGGTCATAGAAAATGTCATAGACCAGTCACCGAGCAGATTATAATGTCAATTATACCAAAACCCAGCTGGTCAGCTCTTAGACCTCAGTCAGTCCGCTCTCCATGGATTATAATGGAAAAGGTACCAAGCCTGGCAGGGCATCTCCTAGACCAGAGCCATTCAGCACTCCATGGATTATAATGTAAATGATACCCGGCCAAGCCGTGTAGTCCTAGACCTGAACCATTCAGGGCAGACCCTAGACCTGAGCCATTCAGCTCTCCATGGATTATAATATAAGATATACCAAGTCTAGCAGGGCAGACCCTAGACCTGAGCCATTCAGCTCTCCATGGAATATAAAAGATACCAAGTCTAGCAGGGCAGACCCTAGACCTGAGCCATTCAGCTCTCCATGGGGGGGGGGGGAGAGATACCTAAAGTATGA
This sequence comes from Pelobates fuscus, assembly GCF_036172605.1. Classification (NCBI taxonomy): domain Eukaryota; kingdom Metazoa; phylum Chordata; class Amphibia; order Anura; family Pelobatidae; genus Pelobates; species Pelobates fuscus. The sequence continues at coordinate 256,556,441 of NC_086320.1, forward strand.
TCCCACTGGGCTATAACCCAGTCCCCCAGATGTGGATTTCGGAAGAAGCTGGCAGGCGGGAACCAACACGTGGGACCGCCGGAGTCTTACTTCACGGTCCCGTCGGTCGACAACGGGAAGCGGTCGGAGGACCACTTCTCGGCGACTATGGACAGGTGAGTGTGAAGAGGAAAGGAAAGCAGATGGGAAAAATACCGGCCCAAGGGGGGCAGATGAGAAAGATGGGGCAGGAATCCCCAGAAAGAAATCCCAATGCATGGATACAAAGCAAACAAAAGAAGCAAACACCCATCCACAGAACAAGTAAATAAATCAATCTAATAAAATACAGAAGCTACAGCATAATTACAGCATAAATACAGAATAAATACTGCACAAATACAGAATAAATACTGCATAACTACTGCATAATTACAACATAAATACAGAACAAATACTGCACAAATACAGAATACTGCATAACTACAGCATAAATACAGAGCAAACTTCATAACTACAGCATCAAAACAGAACAAATACTGCACAAATACAGCATAAATACAGAACAAATACTGCATAAACACTGCATAATTACAGCATAAATAAAGAGCAAATACTATACAAACAAAGCACAAATACAGAATAAAAGCTGCATGAGTACAGCAAAATTACTGCATAAATACAGATTAAATTCAACAAATAATCCACAGCCATCCAAATAACAGGAGGCAGTGGTACTCTGACCTGTACTGACTGCGGAGCAGCAAAGAAAGAGGAAATAGTTGGTTGGGAGGAGTCTTTTATGGATTCCTTACTTTTTTGTCTTTGGTGTTTTTCTCTCTATGTTAATGTGCTGCTGTGGAGTTCTAGTAAAGCAAATATGAAGCCTCCTGTCATGTTATAAAATTGAGAATTACCAGCTATTTAGTAAATGCAAGAATGCTGATATATAAATAAGTTGTATAACAAATGATGAACAATAAGATCTAAGGTTTATCTCATATACTGAATTGTATTCTTTGTAAATTGACAGTTCTATTGTATGGTCATTTTCTTTTTGGGTGGAACAAATTAAAAATGGAATATGACCATGTTTTACTACAATTTAAAAAAAAAATAGTTGTAACAGAGTACTCAAGAATGATTGTCTAACCACCCATGGTGTTGTTGTATTTTCTATACAAGGGTAGACGGACATTGATGAAGCTTTCTTCCTCATGTACCCTGTCTTGCCCAGAACCCTTCGGATCATAGTGTGCATGAGTCATTTTGTTTTGTGATTAGTCTATATGGCGGCTTGGAAAACAGAAATTAAGATGATCACCGGTCCAGCTAAAATTCCGATGAATTGCTGATAATAGTGAAACAAATCTCCAAGTATATGCCTTAGCTATTTAGTTTACACTCAGTGCAAAATTTGCATGATAAAAACATTGTTTTAAACTTACTATAAAGTTGGTCAGATTACATTGTTGAACATGCCTCTCATCTGGGGAATATTCTTCAGCCCCACCCCACCCATATCACATATTATTGCAGAATATTTCTTTAAGGGTTGCTTTAAGGAGACACTGATGGACAATGCATGAGCATATTAAGATGCATGCAGCCAGTGCCGCACTGAACTGTTCAGATATTAGATTGTGTGCACACACTGATCTCTATTTCCAAGTACCTTGCTCTGTGCCCGATCTCTTCTCCTATAGCTCTTAAACTCTGACTTACATACTGGACACAAATCTGAAGCCAGATTTGTTTCAAACAGTTACTCTTTGACTTTAACCCCTAAAGGACCAAACTTCTGGAATAAAAGGGAATCATGACATGTCACACATGTCATGTGTCCTTAAGGGGTTAAATATTAAAGGACTCAATAACGGTTCCTTTCCTAAACTCACATTTGGCTTGCATCTAAATTACGATTTACTCCTCTCATTCAAACTGTATACCATTTGACTTATTTAAACCCCTTAAGGACACATGACATGTGTGACATGTCATGATTCCCTTTTATTCCAGAAGTTTGGTCCTTAAGGGGTTAAAGGAATACAATCTGTATTGCTAACACTATAGTGCCCTCTGCTACCCCCATTCTTTGTGACCACCCTCCCCCTCCTGCAAATGAAATAAAAAATGGTGGGGCACTGTGTGGGTCTGTGGGGCAATGTGTGTATGGGGGTGTGTGTGGGGGGCAATGTGTGTATGGGGGGGCCGTGTGCGTCTGTGGGGCAATGCATGTATGGGGGCAGTGTATGTGTTAGGGGCAATGTGTGTGGGTGTGCAGTGTGTGTGTGTGTATGGAGGGCAGTGTGTGTGGGGCAATGTGTGTATGGAGGGCAGTGTGTGTGGGACAATGTGTGTATGGGGGCAGTGTATGTGTGTGGGGTAATGTGTGTATGGGTGTGCAGTGTGTGTGTATGGGGCAGTGTGTGTGGGGCAATGTGTGTATGGGTGTGCAGTGTGTGTGTGTATTGGGGCAGTGTGTGTGGGTCAATGTGTGTATGGGTGGGGCAGTGTGTGGGTGGCAATGTGTGTATGGGTGTGCAGTGTGTGTGTGAGGCAGTGTGTGTATGGGTGGCAGTGTTTGTGGGGCAGTGTGTGTGTGGGGGCAGTGTGTGTGAGGCAGTGTGTGTATGGGGGCAGTGTTTGTGGGGCAGTGTGTATGTGTGTGTGTGTGTGGCAGTGTGTGTATGGGGGGCAGTGTTTGTGGGGCAGTGTGCGTATGGGGGGGGAGGAAGGTAGGGAGGCTTTTTAATAATGTTTTTCTATTTTATTTAATAAAATAAATACATTTATGTCTCCCCTCCCTTCTTACCTTTACGGAGGGAGAAGGGAGGACCTTTCTCAATCCCAGGTGGTCCCAGTGGTGAGAGTGAACTCTAGCAAGATCCAGAGCATTGCCGTGGTAACCGCGGCAATGCTCCATGCTCGCTAGAGAAGGACCCAGAGGAGCTGCAGGCTGAGCTCCCAGGTCCTCGCTTCTCCCTCCTCTGCCGGCTGCCAGCAATGTGCCTCTGGTCCATGAAGGCACATTGCAGGGCTGGCACTTGGAGAATGCCAGCCCTGCATAAGCCAGCAAGGGAGAACCTCGGCCTGCCTTGTAAAATCTCAGGGGAGGGGGGGCAATTGCCCCGTTGCCCATCCCCCTGGATCCGCCATGGTTGTGTACATGTTCTGGGTTCTGCTTTCTGTCCATCTCCGATTCTGGATTTTTTTGCCTTTTTTCTAGTTCTGGATACATATCTGCTGCAGAGCTTCCCTATTCAGATCCTGGGAGGTCTGCATATTGTCATCTGACACCTGGGATCCGTAGAAGCTGCATCAGGGCCCTGGTATGTGGCCGTACAAACGCTGGTGCTCAAAACCAGGGGGCGTGTGGTTACCCTGCACCAGGCCCTGATAATCCATTTCCACACAGTGACTCCTACTATCAAGATCGGGCATACCGGGTCCCGGTCACCAGACCGCCACTCCTGTCACTGTGCATATTTTTCACATTTTGAATGACATTCTGGGAGAGTTGTAGAGCCAATTCCTTTAGACATGTTGTGTGTGGGACAATTATATGTAAATACTAATAGAAAGACATACAGATAAACAAGGACTTATTGTATAATTGGAAAGGCAAACATATTTAACAATAAGATTTTATCTCATGTGAGGGGTTACCAATACAAAATCGACTAAGAAGAAAAGTAAAATGTATGCTATTTTCCCATGACAATCTCATTTTTGATAATATGCTTAGTAACACATCAACTATAGCTGGAACCTAAATAGGTACAGCCTAAGAGAGACAGGTAAGACACGGTATGCATCCCTCATGGCACCCAGGTGCATGCTCATCAAGCAGTGGGGTATAGTAAGGGTGGTCCCCCATTAGTATAGATTTGTGTCAGCAGGATTTACAGAGGTATTTCCACCGCTTTAGTTCAAGTTGGCAGCTAGGTATTAGTATTGCTCTCTATATATCTTCAGCCTTCCTTTGATCACTTTCCAGTCAGCGATCTTACAACAACCAAAATGTATATACAACAGATGGGAAACGGCTGATGATCTAAAAATAAAAGAATACACAGAACATAATGTGAATCTGTATAACAAAAATGATGTGCGCTGTAATTAGATGCATTCACGAGAATGTAGTAAAAACGGGCATTCAAAGGGTGCCTCCCCTTCCTTAATCAGTGTTCACCACTGCAATGCAGGACTCCAGATGGTAAATTGAAAAGTAGCAGCTTTTATTGTATATAGCACATAAGTAAAATTCTTTAAAATCAATTAAGATAAAAAATATATGGTCAGTCCTACGCATTTCGTCCCTAAAATTAGGACTTTCTCAGGGACCATACAGTTAGAACACAATTACAATGTGACAATGCCAAAAAAGGAGCCTAACAACCCCCACCCTCGAGTCACTTTAATAGGGCTAATCCCTAAGTTCAATGGTAGTGATGTACCGAACTGTCCGCCGGCGAACAGTTCCCGGCGAACTTAGCGTGTTCGCGTTCACCGCGGCGGGCGGACACATGCGCAGTTCGATCCGCCCCCTATTCGTCTATATTGGGCAAACTTTGACCCTGTGCCTCTCGGTCAGCAGACACATTCCAGCCAATCAGCAGCACTCCCTCCCTTCAACACCCTCCAACCTCCCTCCCAGCATTCATTTTCGATTCATTCTGAAGCTGCATGCTTAGTGAGAGGAGGGAAAGTTTAGCTGCTGCTGATTAGATAGTGAAATTGATAGCTAGACTAGGGTATTCAGTGTCCACTACAATCCTGAAGGACTCATCTGATCTCTGCTGTAAGGACAGCACCCCAAAAAGCCATTTTTAGGGCTAGAACATCAGGCTGCTTTTTTTGTTTTTTTCCTGTGTAATGTAATTGCAGGTGCCTGCCTGCCAGCTTCTGTGTGAGGTTCACATTGGATACTGTGCCCACTTGCCCAGTGCCACCACTCATATCTGTTTTTACAATAGGTTAAGCTTTAGATTTAAAAGAATTTTTTTTTTCACTGTAATAGAAGAGCAGTTGCCTGCCTGCCAGCTTCTGTGTCAGGTTGGATGCCTTGCCCATTTGCACAGTCAGTGCCACCACTCATATCTGTTTTTACAATAGGTTGAGCTTTAGATTTAAAAGAAATATTTTTTTTCACTGTAATAGAAGAGCAGTTGCCTGCCTGCCAGCTTCTGTGTCAGGTTGGATGCCTTGCCCATTTGCACAGTCAGTGCCACCACTCATATCTGTTTTTACAATAGGTTAAGCTTTAGATTTAAAAGAAATAATTTGTTTTCACTGTAATAGAAGAGCAGTTGCCTGCCTGCCAGCTTCTGTGTGAGGTTCACATTGGATACTGTGCCCACTTGCCCAGTGCCACCACTCATGTCTGTTTTTACAATAGCTTAAGCTTTAGATTTAAAAGAAATAATTTTTTTTCACTGTAATAGAAGAGCAGTTAGTTGTCTGCAAGCGTCTGGGTGTCAGGCCTACTTCAGCGTGTGCTCTGCAGACCTGTGCCAGCGTGCTTTGACAGTTGCCAATCATATCTGGTGTCTCTTTAGCGTGCTTTTACAAAGAAAAAAGGTTTCCAGTGTAAGCTAATAGCAGCCAGTCAGTGTCCTTCAAGCGGCTCTGTCAGGCCTTCCTTCAGCGTGTGCCCTGCACAAGCCTGCCAGTGTACTTTGACAGTTGCCACTCATATCTGGTGTCTCTATAGCGTGCTTTTACAAAGAAAAAAGGTTTCCAGTGTAAGCTAATAGCAGCCAGTCAGTGTCCTTCAAGCGGCTCTGTCAGGCCTTCCTTCAGCGTGTGCCCTGCACAACACTGCCAGCGTGCTTTGACAGTTGCCAATCATATCTGGTGTCTCTTTAGCGTGCTTTTACAAAGAAAAAAGGTTTCCAGTGTAAGCTAATAGCAGCCAGTCAGTGTCCTTCAAGCGGCTCTGTCAGGCCTTCCTTCAGCGTGTGCCCTGCACAACCCTGCCAGCGTACTTTGACAGTTGCCACTCATATCTGGTGTCTCTATAGCGTGCTTTTAAAACCAAAATTTTGTTTCCACTGTAATAGAAGAGCAGTTGCCTGCCTGCCAGCTTCTGTGTGAGGTTCACAGTGGATACTGTGCCCTCTTGCCCAGTGCCACCACTCATATCTGTTTTTACAATAGCTTAAGCTTTAGATTTAAAATAAATAATTTTTTTTCACTGTAATAGAAGAGCAGTTAGTTGTCTGCAAGCGTCTGGGTGTCAGGCCTACTTCAGCGTGTGCTCTGCAGACCTGTGCCAGCGTGCTTTGACAGTTGCCAATCATATTTGGTGTCTCTTTAGCGTGCTTTTACAAAGAAAAAAGGTTTCCAGTGTAAGCTAATAGCAGCCAGTCAGTGTCCTTCAAGCGGCTCTGTCAGGCCTTCCTTCAGCGTGTGCCCTGCACAACCCTGCCAGCGTACTTTGACAGTTGCCACTCATATCTGGTGTCTCTATAGCGTGCTTTTACAAAGAAAAAAGGTTTCCAGTGTAAGCTAATAGCAGCCAGTCAGTGTCCTTCAAGCGGCTCTGTCAGGCCTTCCTTCAGCGTGTGCCCTGCACAACACTGCCAGCGTGCTTTGACAGTTGCCAATCATATCTGGTGTCTCTTTAGCGTGCTTTTACAAAGAAAAATGGTTTCCAGTGTAAGCTAATAGCAGCCAGTCAGTGTCCTTCAAGCGGCTCTGTCAGGCCTTCCTTCAGCGTGTGCCCTGCACAACCCTGCCAGCGTACTTTGACAGTTGCCACTCATATCTGGTGTCTCTATAGCGTGCTTTTACAAAGAAAAAAGGTTTCCAGTGTAAGCTAATAGCAGCCAGTCAGTGTCCTTCAAGCGGCTCTGTCAGGCCTTCCTTCAGCGTGTGCCCTGCACAACACTGCCAGCGTGCTTTGACAGTTGCCAATCATATCTGGTGTCTCTTTAGCGTGCTTTTACAAATAAAAATGGTTTCCAGTGTAAGCTAATAGCAGCCAGTCAGTGTCCTTCAAGCGGCTCTGTCAGGCCTTCCTTCAGCGTGTGCCCTGCACAACCCTGCCAGCGTACTTTGACAGTTGCCACTCATATCTGGTGTCTCTATAGCGTGCTTTTAAAACCAAAATTTTGTTTCCACTGTAATAGAAGAGCAGTTGCCTGCCTGCCAGCTTCTGTGTGAGGTTCACAGTGGATACTGTGCCCTCTTGACCAGTGCCATCGCTCATATCTATTTTTACAATAGCTTAAGCTTTAGATTTAAAAGAAATTATTTTTTTTCACTGTAATAGAAGAGCAGTTAGTTGTCTGCAAGCGTCTGGGTGTCAGGCCTCCTTCAGCGTGTGCTCTGCAGAACTGTGCCAGCGTGCTTTGACAGTTGCCAATCATATCTGGTGTCTCTTTAGCGTGCTTTTACAAAGAAAAAAGGTTTCCAGTGTAAGCTAATAGCAGCCAGTCAGTGTCCTTCAAGCGGCTCTGTCAGGCCTTCCTCCAGCGTGTGCCCTGCACAACCCTGCCAGCGTACTTTGACAGTTGCCACTCATATCTGGTGTCTCTATAGCGTGCTTTTAAAACCAAAATTTTGTTTCCACTGTAATAGAAGAGCAGTTGCCTGCCTGCCAGCTTCTGTGTGAGGTTCACAGTGGATACTGTGCCCTCTTGCCCAGTGCCACCACTCATATCTGTTTTTACAATAGCTTAAGCTTTAGATTTAAAATAAATAATTTTTTTTCACTGTAATAGAAGAGCAGTTAGTTGTCTGCAAGCGTCTGGGTGTCAGGCCTACTTCAGCGTGTGCTCTGCAGACCTGTGCCAGCGTGCTTTGACAGTTGCCAATCATATCTGTTGTCTCTTTATCGTTCTTTTACAAAGAAAAAAGGTTTCCAGTGTAAGCTAACAGCAGCCAGTCAGTGTCCTTCAAGCGGCTCTGTCAGGCCTTCCTTCAGCGTGTGCCCTGCACAACACTGCCAGCGTGCTTTGACAGTTGCCAATCATATCTGGTGTCTCTTTAGCGTGCTTTTACAAAGAAAAAAGGTTTCCAGTGTAAGCTAATAGCAGCCAGTCAGTGTCCTTCGAGCGGCTCTGTCAGGCCTTCCTTCAGCGGTTGCCCTGCACAACCCTGCCAGCGTACTTTGACAGTTGCCAATCATATCTGGTGTCTCTATAGCGTGCTTTTAAAACCAAAATTTGTTTTATTGCCAATTATATCTGGTCTCACAGTAGCTTGCACGCATAGTACCACTAATCCCCAAAAAATGACAGGCAGAGGCAGGCCACCCCGCAGGGGCCGTCGTGGTCGTGGTGCTGTGATTCCCTTTTGCCCTAGAATAATGCCCAGTTTTCAGAAGCCACGTACCCTGAACTTGAAAAGTTCTGAGGACATAGTTGACTGGCTAACACAGGACACCCAATCTTGTACAGCCTCCGCTCAGAACCTTGACGCACCATCCTCCTCCAGCTTAGCTTCAGGCACCTCTCAAGATACCACTCACCCGCCTGCCGCCACCACCAAAACTAGCACCACAGCCGCTTTACTTGGTATGTCAGAGGAGTTATTCACACACCCGTTTGAAGAAATGAGTGATGCGCAACCATTATTGCTAGAGGGTGTAGATAACAGGAATATGTCTCAGGCAGGCAGCATTAAACACATGGAGGTACGGTGTGATGATGAGGATGTTGTACCCGCTGCTGCTTCCTTTGCTGAGTTGTCAGATACAAGCGAAGCGGTTGATGATGACGATGCGTCCATGGATGTCACGTGGGTGCCCGCTCGGCAAGAAGAAGAACAGGGCGAAAGTTCAGATGGGGAGACAGAGAGGAGGAGGAGACGAGTTGGAAGCTAGTGGCACAGTCAGACAGCATGCATCGGCACCCGGGGTCAGCCCGACAGCACGCCAATCAACGCATGCTGTGTCCACCACCAGAATGCCGTCATTGCAGAGCTCAGCAATGTGGCATTTTTTTTGTGTTTCTGCCTCTGACAACAGCGATGCCATTTGCAACCTGTGCCAAAGGAAACTGAGTCGTGGGAGGTCCAACACCCACCTAGGTACAATTGCTTTGCGTAGGCACATGATCTCACATCACAAACGCCTATGGGATCAACACATGAGTACAAGCAGCACACCTACTCTAAGCCGCCATCCTCCTCCTGGTCCAGCATCTTCAGCCACGTCAACCACTGCTGTCCTTCTTGCCCCCTCTCAACCATCCGCCACTCCATCTCCCGCCTTGAGCAGTTCCCGCTCATCTGCCCACAGTCATGTGTCTGTCAAGGACATGTTTGAGCGTAAGAGGCCAATGTCACCAAGTCACCCCCTTGCCCAGCGTCTGACAGCTGGCTTGTCCGAACTATTAGCCCACCAGCTTTTACCATACAATCTGGTTGAGTCTGAGGCATTCAAAAAATTTTTAGCTATTGGGACACCGCAGTGGAAGGTACCCGGCCGGAATTTCTTTTCACAAAAGGCAATCCCCAACTTGTACTCGATTGTGCAAAAGGAAGTCATGGCATGTCTGGCACACAGTGTTGGGGCAAGGGTCCATCTGACCACTGATACCTGGTCTGCAAAGCATGGTCAGGGCAGGTATATCACCTACACTGCGCATTGGTTAAACCTGCTGACGGCTGACAAGCAAGGAATGCGTGGCATTGCAGAGGAGTTGGTGACACCGCCACGAATTGCAGGCAGTCCTGCTGCCACCTCCTCTACTCCTCCTACTCCATCCTCTTCCATAACCTCCTCGGCTGAGTCCTCTTGTGCTGCTGCGTCTTGCTCCACATCAACGGCACCCCTCCAGCTCCCCAGGTACTATTCCACATCCCGGATACGGCAGTGTCACGCCGTCTTGGGTTTGACTTGCTTGAAAGCAGAGAGTCACACCGGACAAGCACTCCTGTCCGCCCTGAACGCACAGGTGGAAAAGTGGCTGACTCCGCAGCAACTGGATATCGGCAAAGTGGTGTGTGACAACGGAAAAAAATTGATAGCGGCATTGAAGTTGGGCAAGTTGACACATGTGCCGTGCATGGCACATGTGTGTAATCTGATCGTACAACGCTTTGTGCATAAGTACACAGGCTTACAGGACGTCCTGAAGCAGGCCAGGAAGGTGTGTGGCCATTTTCAGGCGTTCCTACACGGCCATGGCTCACTTTGCCGAAATCCAGCGGCGAAACAACATGCTAGTGAGGCGCTTGATTTGCGACAGCCCTACACGTTGGAATTCAACACTCCTAATGTTCGACCGCCTGCTCCAACAAGAAAAAGCTGTTAATGAATATTTGTATGACCGGGGTGCTAGGACAGCATCTGGGGAGCTGGGAATTTTTTTGCCACGTTACTGGACGCTCATGCGCAATGCCTGTAGGCTCATGCGTCCTTTTGAGGAGGTGACAAACCTAGTCAGTCGCAACGAAGGCACCATCAGCGACATCATACCATTTGTTTTCTTCCTGGAGCGTGCCCTGCGAAGAGTGCTGGATCAGGCTGTAGATGAGCGTGAAGAGGAAGAGTTGTGGTCACCATCACCACCAGAAACAGCCTTATCAGCATCGCTTGCTGGACCTGCGGCAACGCTGGAAGAGGATTGTGAGGAAGAGGAGTCAGAGGAGGATTGTAGCTTTGAGGAGGAGGAGGAGGAGGAGCAAGACCAAACACAACAGGCATCCCAGGGTGCTCGTTGTCACCTATCTGGTACCCGTGGTGTTGTACGTGACTGGAGATAAGAACATACCTTCAATGACATCAGTGAGGAGGAGGAACGGGAAATGAGTAGCTCGGCATCCAACCTTGTGCAAATTGGGTCTTTCATGCTGTCCTGCCTGTTGAGGGACCCTCGTATAAAAAGGCTGAAGGAGAACGACCTGTACTGGGTGTCCACGCTACTAGACCCCCGGTAAAAAGCAGAAAGTGGAGGAAATGTTACCGAATTACAACAAGTCGGAAAGGATGCAGCATTTGCAAAATAAATTAAAAAGTATGCTTTACACAGCGTATAAGGGTGATGTCACAGCACAACGGGAATATAACAGGGGGAGAGGTGGAAGTCATCCTCCTCCTCCTCCCACGACCACGCCGGCAAGGACAGGACGCTTTAAAGACGTGTTGTTGATGGAGGACATGCGGACCTTTTTAAGTCCTATGCATCGCCACAGCCCTTCAGGATCCACCCTCAGAGAGCGACTCGACCGACAGGTAGCAGACTACCTCGCCTTAACTGCAGATATCGACACTCTGAGGAGCGATGAACCCCTTGACTACTGGGTGTGCAGGCTTGACCTGTGGCCTGAGCTATCCCAATTTGCGATAGAACTTCTGGCCTGCCCCGCTTCAAGTGTCCTGTCAGAAAGGACCTTCAGTGCAGCAGGAGGTATTGTCACTGAGAAGAGAAGTCGCCTAGGTCAAAAAAGTCTAGATTACCTCACCTTTATTAAGATGAATGAGGGATGGATCCCGAAGGGACTGACACTGGGCGATACATTCGATTAAAAAAGGCCTGATTAGATGAGCTGCCTTGGGCTAAAAATGGTCCACACGCTGCTGTATTTTAGCTCTGAATGACGTTTGACTTGCGTGACTTATCCGCCACCAACTAGGGTTCAAGCCGCCATGTTTTAGGGCACTTTCTGCCTGTGTACCAATATACCAGTGGTCTAAGCATCTTCCCACCTTGGCCTAAAAAGGGGAGGTGATTCAACAATTAAAAATCTCTGCCATTTACACGTCCACTGATAGGAGACGCGGAAGGTATTAAACTGATATGAACAATACTAAACTCACCACTCCTATCTGGTGGCACATTAGCTTGCCCGCGCAGTGCCCCAAATTTCAAGTAAGAGGACCGACCAAGCATCTTCTTCCATCTCCCTGTTACATAAATCAATGCCATATCCATAGAAATTGTAGAGAATATCCAGGATAGTTTTACAGGGCCAAATCATGTCGCCTGTTGAAAGAGGTGACCTTGCTCGGATCCAAGGTGTGCGGTTCCTAAAATGGCTGCCATATACATGTCCTCTGATAGGAGACGCGGAAGGTATTAAACTGATATGAACAATACTAAACTCACCACTCCTATCTGGTGGCACATTAGCTTGCCCGCGCAGTGCCCCAAATTTCAAGTAAGAGGACCGACCAAGCATCTTCTTCCATCTCCCTGTTACATAAATCAATGCCATATCCATAGAAATTGTAGAGAATATCCAGGATAGTTTTACAGGGCCAAATCATGTCGCCTGTTGAAAGAGGTGACCTTGCTCGGGTCCCAGGTGTGCGGTTCCTAAAATGGCTGCCATATACATGTCCACTGATAGGAGACGCGGAAGGTATTAAACTGATATGAACATTTACTAAACTCACCACTCCGAGTGCTGTTATTTATTTAATTTTTTTGTGGTGAGGCTTTACAGGACAGAGTGCTTCTCCACGGAACATGTTAACTCACGGGCAGCTGGCTCATCAAGGAACCAGAGCAGCTTGAACGAGGTGACCTTGCTCGGGTCCCAGGTGTGCGGTTCCTAAAATGGCTGCCATATACACGTCCACTGATAGGAGACGCGGAAGGTATTAAACTGATATGAACAATACTCCACTCCTATCAGTAGGTCCGCACCATTGTGATTTATGCCCCCCACCCACCGCGCAGGGATTGGGGCCGGGGGGGAGGAAAGTAGACCCCCCCATTGTGATTTATGGCCCCCCCACCGCGCAGGGGTGGGGGCCGAGGGGGGGGAGGACAGTAGGTCCCCCCATTGTGATTCATGGCCCCCACCCACTGCGCAGGGGTTGGGGAGGACAGTAGCTCCACCCAGTGTGTATCATGGGCTTTGAGGACAGGTGTCAATCCATACCTGCCAAGTGACCCTATGTAGGGGTAACAGTCCCTATTCTGCTCTGTGTCAGTGTGTATCATGGTCTCTGTGGACGGGGAACAGTCTCTATTGTGCTCTGTGTCAGTGTGTATCATGGTCTCTGTGGACGGGGAACAGTCTCTATTCTGCTCTGTGTCAGTGTGTATCATGGACTCTGTGGACAGGGAACAGTCTCTATTCTGCTCTGTGTCAGTGTGTATCATGGTCTCTGTGGACGGGGAACAGTCTCTATTCTGCTCTGTGTCAGTGTGTATCATGGTCTCTGTGGACGGGGAACAGTCTCTATTCTGCTCTGTGTCAGTGTGTATCATGGTCTCTGTGGACGGGGAACAGTCTCTATTCTGCTCTGTGTCAGTGTGTATCAGGGGCTTTGAGGACAGTTGTCAATCCATACCTGCCAAGTGACCCTGTGTAGGGGGAACAGTCTCTATTCTGCTCTGTGTCAGTGTGTATCATGGTCTCTGTGGACAGGGAACAGTCTCTATTCTGCTCTGTGTCAGTGTGTCTCAGGGGTTTTGAGGACAGGTGTCAATCCATATCTGCCAAGTGACCCTATGTAGGAGGAACAGTCCCTATTCTGCTCTGTGTCAGTGTGTATCAGGGGTTTTGAGGACAGGTGTCAATCCATATCTGCCAAGTGACACTATGCAGGGGGAACAGTCCACTTTATGCTCTGTATCAGTGTGTATCAGGGGCTTTGAGGACAGGTGTCAATCCATATCTGCCAAGTGACCCTATGTAGGGGGAACAGTCCCTATTCTGCTCTGTGTGAGGAGGAGGAACGGGAAATGAGTAGCTCGGCATCCAACCTTTGTGGAAATGGGGTCTTTCATGCTGTCGTGCCGGTTGAGGGACCCTCGTATAAAAAGGCTGAAGGAGAACAACCTGTGCTGGGTGTCCACGCTACTAGACCCCCGGTCTCTATTCTGCTCTGTGTCAGTGTGTATCAGGGGTTTTGAGGACAGGTGTCAATCCATATCTGCCAAGTGACCCTATGTAGGAGGAACATTCCCAATTCTGCTCTGTGTCAGTGTGTATCAGGGGTTTTGAGGACAGGTGTCAATCCATATCTGCCAAGTGACCCTATGTAGGGGGAACAGTCCCTATTCTGCTCTGTGTCAGTGTGTATCAGGGGTTTTGAGGACAGGTGTCAATCCATATCTGCCAAGTGGCCCTATGTAGGGGGATAAGTCTCTATTCTGCTCTGTGTCAGTGTGTATCAGGGATCATTAGGATAGGTGTCAATCCATATCTGCCAAGTGACCCTATGTAGGGTTTACAGTCCCTATTCTGCTCTGTGTCAGTGTGTATCAGGGATTTGACTATCTTTAGTCAGATTGAAAAATTACAATTCCAGGAAAAATTTAACAAACATTTACAAGAACATGTTATGCACATCATAGAAACAACGTGAACCTCTTTAAAGCCACAAACTTAAGACAAAAAATACGTACACACAATGTGTAAGGGTTTGAAAGAATATTCTGAATCCTTACATGTTTACTTTATCGTTTGTTTGATTTTTGTGAACCATATATAAACTACAAGCAGCGTGAAAACTATAAAAACTCAAGTGGCCATGCTGATCAAATTAAATAGTATGTTTTACACAGCGTATAAGGGTGATGTCACAGCACAACGGGAATCTAACAGGGGAAGAGGTGAAAGTCATCCTCCCCCTCCCACGACCCTGCCATATCTGCCAAGTGACCCTATGTAGGGGTAACAGTCTCTATTCTGAACAGATCTAAAACATAACAATAAAAGGCATATGGTGAAGTATGAATGAACAAGAAGGACAATATCCAGGAGGTAGAGAACTTACAACATATATTGGTGTTCTACGCTTATCTCCCTTTTTGTGGGTATCTGTAGCAGATCAATGTGTAGTATAAACGGCAAAATTTCTTCGAATGTGAGATCCTCAGAATGGACAAAAAAGAGAAATATACATAGAATAGTACTATATAAAAATATCAAAAATGTATTACACTGATTGCCCTTACATTCAGGTCACAATCAGCAGGCATATCTCCACTAGCAAGTGGACCAAGATGGCAGAATGGATCGATGGTACAAATGGAATACGAGTTGATCGTACTATATGTAGTGCTAAAAATGATATAACATACAAATATAATAATAAAATAAAATAAGAAGTAAATATGAATACTCAATCCAACGCGTTTCGTCTGTATAGACTTCTTCAGGGATATGAGTACTGTCCCAAACGTTCCTTTTTTATATCTGTAAATCCAGATGATTCTCATCAAACTTCTTTCAAAAAAGCCGCGGAATCGAGCACTTCCGGGGTTCGGCGTATATCATTCCTCATTGGACAAATCCAAGCAGACTTCTTTAAGTTCCGCGTTCCACAGTGGAACGCATATCATTACTCTTACTCTCGCGTTCCAACAGTGGAACGCATATCGCACAGAGGAGAAAGATGGCAGTGGGTGGGAAAAAAAACACCCCACTGACAACTCGAACTGGCAAGTCTATGTGTAAACGGTTCAAATCCAAAGGGAACAAAATAAATCACTTATAAATGCGTATAAACAAGAGACCCAAAGGTCTATCTAATGGGCATGTGACCAACGGCGATGGGCACGAGGTTCGCGTCAAGCTATGCAAATTTATTCATGGCTTTGTGGGAACAAGAATTAATTTACCAAGATGGTAGTTGGAGCGCGAACCTCGTTGCCTATCGCCGTTACATAGACTACATATTTTTCATTTGGCCAGGGGATGAGACATCCCTGATATCTTTTTTGGACCATCTGAATAACAACGATTGGGGAATTAAATTAGTCTCGAATTATAGCAAGATTCTAGTGGAATTTCTGGACCTACAAATCTATGTTGAGGATGCAGGTTTGAAGACATGTACTTTCTTCAAACCTGTGGATGTTAACAGCTACATTGGGGAGAATAGCTTTCATTTCTCCCTATGGTTGCTGAATGCACCCAAAGCGCAATTATTCAGGATAAGGAGGAATTGCACGGAGGAATGCAAATTCCAGGAACAATCCCACAAAATTATGAAAGATTTTAGAGAGAAGGGATATAACGAGACATTGTTGGGGAAAGCCGTTGAAGAAGTCAAAATAAAGGACAGAAAAGATCTAATTAAATACAACACTAAAAATAAAGGAGAACCACAAACAATAGGACTTATATGTGACTTTAACTGTAAAAGTAAAGAATTTAGAAAAATAGTCTCTAAATATTGGCCAATTTTAAGAAATTACCCCCTCCTTAATAGTATTCTTCCGGAGAAGCCTAAGATTGTATATAGAGGAGTAAAGAATTTAAGAAACACCTTAACATCTAACCATATACCCCCAAAAATATGTAATAGGGACTTTTTCAATGAAACAAAAGGGTTTTATGGTTGTGGATACTGTGGCGCGTGCAAGAACTCAAAAAGTAAGAAAAGACTAGTAAAAGAATTCTCACACCCTCAAAATAAAAAAGTTATGTTTAAGATCAACGAGCTAATTACTTGTCAGTCCACGAGAGTTATGTATCTCTTGATATGCCCATGTGGACTTGTATATGTAGGACGCACTAAAATAAAGTTGCATATTAGAGTACAGGAACACATTAGGAATATTAGGAACAACTATGAAAAGCACAGTGTCTCCTTACATTTTAAAAATAAACATAATAGCGATCCCACCCTGTTAGAATTCCATGCAATTCAGAGGGTATCACCCAATTGGAGAGGGGGAGATTTTATCAAAAAATTAGGCCAAAGGGAGATGCAATGGATTTTTAACCTGAATACCATGCAGCCTAATGGTCTCAATGATGATTTTGAGTTATGTCATTTTTTAACTTAAATTATTTTTTATTAGTATGTTTCATACATTTTAAATATTTATTCTATGGCAATACCAGTCTGAAAATGCCTGATCTTGTCAGATCTCAGAAGCCATCAAGGCTCAGGCCTGGTTAGTACTTGTATGGGAGACCAACTAGGAACCTACTATATATTTATATATTTTTTTATATTTTTTTTATATATATAGTTTAATATTGACATCATCATTGAACATAAGCTTAAAAATACATACAATTGGTGGAACACACGTCTGATGATTCTAGGAAATAAAACAGAATGACATAGTATAATACTGTTTAGTCGATATATATATGGAAAAAATAGAGCAATATTACTCACAAGCCCAGAGCCAAATCAGCATATGGCTCTCATGGGAAGCGTGATGGGACGCTTAATAGGATGTCCCCATCCTTCTTCTTGTTGTTCCTTAAGTAGTAGTTGGTGAAGGATGAGGTATTCAGGTATCTTTCAAAATGCAGGTATAGCTTTATTTGATGAGTACAAATTGTACAATGGTATAGGATAAAAATTCCAATCGAAAATATAAAAATAATTTTAAATAAAAGTCCTGTGTATACAGTCTGATCCAAAACGCGTTTCGCCCTGTGGTGGGGGCTTCCTCAGTTGGTGTCAGTCGGTATCTTCTGAGTAGGCTTCCTCGGCGTTCTTTTATGGCACTTCTGTATTCTACTTCCGGGTTTTCGTTACTTGTTCGCATTTGGAACGCATACTGCGTTCCACCGCCGACTACATGCGTTCCACTTCCGGGTCGCGTATTGTGTGTCAATCGGGCGCACAATAGACGTCACTGGAACGCATGGTAGTCGGTTTATGCGTTCCACTTCGGAATATTTAAGAATTAAAGTCCTTGCAGAGTGTATATTCTCAAAATTTGATGATTACTGTGTAATATATCAATTTGTATATTCCAAATACGATTTTATATACATATGTAAAACTTGTGTAATAACTAATAGCTAAAAATGAATTAAAAATGCAAAGCAATCTTTCAAGAATGATGAAATTATAATGCTGTTAGGCATCAGTTAATACATGGCAATCAAATACATGACTTACATGTTGATATTGTATTTACATATATCTGCAATTAATAAAAAGTAGTTCAAAAAGGGATATGTATAATAATATATACATATAGGGCTTATATGATATATAGTAATATTGTATGCAATTATAGCTAAAATCTATTATGATAAATATTGCTAAAAATGAGGAAAATTTTATACTCTTAAAAGGAATAATTAAGAAACATAATATATTAAATAAAGTGACAAATCTCGAAATCCGAATTCAAACCATAAGGGATGAGGGTATTGAAATTAAAAATAAATTTCATCTCTTCTGAGCCTATCTTTTTGGTATAATCTCCCCCTCTCCAGTCTTTCTTAACTATTTTGAGGGGGCAGAAAAAAAGGTGATCCGGGTTAAGGTTATGGTGTGTTTTGAAGTGGTTTGATACGCTATGGGTTTCCAAACCTTTTTTGATGTTCCTAACGTGTTCGGATATTCGTACATGTAGACACCTAATCATCCTGCCAATATATATTAAATTACAAGGACATTTCAATAGATAAATGACTCCTTTCGAGAAACATGTTAATTGGTCTTTAATAACAAAATCGATATTGGTGTGTTCTCTAAGGTCTGTTATATGTCTTTTTGGATTTTTTGTTGACCTACATGCTAAGCATGTTCCGCACCCATAAAAACCTTTGCTTTGGTTTAGAAAGTGCCTGATGCTTTTTGGTGGCCCTTCGATGCTGTGGACTAATGCTCTCTTTAGATTCGCTGCACCTCTATAGACGATTCGAGGTCTGGATGGTAATACATTTTTTAAAATTGGATCTCTTTGGAGGATGTGCCAGTGTTTTTTAATAGTCCTATTTATTTTGTTATTATTTCCGTTGTAATTGCATATAAAATGTGCCTCATTTGTGTTTAAAATTTTAGGATTTTTCTGTTGTTTGTAGGTTAATAGTTGCTCTCTAGGAGTATCTCGAGTTTCTTCCATAGCTTTAGTTAGTTTTATCTCTTCGTAACCTCTTTCTAGAAATTGTTGTTTTATTATGCTTGCTTGACTCATGTAGTCCTGTTCAGTCGTACAATTGCGTCTTATTCTTAAGAACTGGCTCTTGGGAGCGTTGTCCAGCCAGGGTTTGTGGTGGCAGCTCTTTTTTTCTATAAATCCGTTAGCGTCCACTGGCTTAAAAAAGTTTTTAGTTTTAATCTGTTGAACTTCGATAAAAATATGAAGGTCCAAAAAGTTAATTTCTGTAGTGCTATGTATGGTAGTGAGTATGATACCCCATTCGTTAGATGTAAGGAAGGCTAAGAACATATTTAAAAGATCATGAGAACCGTTCCAAATTAAAAATATATCATCTATGTATCGGCGATAGGTCACCAAATTCGACACCCAGGGATGCTCTGAAAAAACGAAAATCTCCTCCCAGTATGCCATAAACAAGTTGGCATAACTGGGCGCGAATTTGGTGCCCATCGCCGTACCTCTAATTTGCAGATAAAAAGTGTTCTCGAACCAAAAAAAATTATTGGTTAAAATTAGATGGATGCCTTCCAATATAAAATTCATCTGTTCTTCTTTAAAATTAGCTTTTCTTAAAAAATGTTTTACTGCCTCTAAACCAACTTCGTGTGGAATTATACTGTATAGAGATGTGACGTCACTAGTGACTAGTATATTGCCATTTTCCCATTTACTTGTTCCTAAAAATTGTAATATGTGTATGGTATCTTTTAGATATGCGTTTTTTTTTACTACTATAGGTTGTAAGAGCAAATCTATGTATTCCGAGACTCTGGAGGAAATGGAGTCTATCCCGGAAATAATTGGGCGTCTTTTCTAATATTAGTGTCTCTCTTAGGTGCTTTTCTATGTGATCTTGGTTCTATATTATCCCTATGATAAGCGATTTCTATTCCTATAGGATGATTAGTTTTCTACCTGTATTCTCCGCTGTTGGTTTTTCTGATTATACTTGTTCTTATTATAATTAGACCTTTTTGGGAATCTGATGTTGCCAGTTTTGTAGTCATTTGTATCTCTTAGATATTTTCTTTTTTATTTCAATAGTATCTCAGAAAGAGATAATTAGATTTCCTAAAATTCACAAAGACATACAAAAACCCCCAGGACGCCCAATTATTTCCGGGATAGACTCCATTTCCTCCAGAGTCTCGGAATACATAGATTTGCTCTTACAACCTATAGTAGTAAAAAACCCCGCGTATCTAAAAGATACCATACACATATTACAATTTTTAGGAACAAGTAAATGGGAAAATGGCAATATACTAGTCACTAGTGACGTCACATCTCTATACAGTATAATTCCACACGAAGTTGGTTTAGAGGCAGTAAAACATTTTTTAAGAAAAGCTAATTTTAAAGAAGATGAATTTTATATTGGAAGGCATCCATCTAATTTTAACCAATAATTTTTTTGGGTTCAAGAACACTTTTTATCTGCAAATTAGAGGTACGGCGATGGGCACCAAATTTGCGCCCAGTTATGCCAACTTGTTTATGGCATACTGGGAGGAGATTTTCGTTTTTTCAGAGCATCCCTGGGTGTCGAATTTGGTGACCTATCGCCGATACATAGATGATATATTTTTAATTTGGAACGGTTCTCATGATCTTTTAAATATGTTCTTAGCCTTCCTTACATCTAACGAATGGGGTATCATACTCACTACCATACATAGCACTACAGAAATTAACTTTTTGGACCTTCATATTTTTATCGAAGCTCAACAGATTAAAACTAAAAACTTTTTTAAGCCAGTGGACGCTAACGGATTTATAGAAAAAAAGAGCTGCCTCCACAAACCCTGGCTGGACAACGCTCCCAAGAGCCAGTTCTTAAGAATAAGATGCAATTGTACGACTGAACAGGACTACATGAGTCAAGCAAGCATAATAAAACAACAATTTCTAGAAAGAGGTTACGAAGAGATAAAACTAACTAAAGCTATGGAAGAAATTCGAGATACTCCTAGAGAGCAACTATTAACCTACAAACAACAGAAAAATCCTAAAATTTTAAACACAAATGAGGCACATTTTATATGCAATTACAACGGAAATATTAACAAAATAAATAGGACTATTAAAAAACACTGGCACATCCTCCAAAGAGATCCAATTTTAAAAAATGTATTACCATCCAGACCTCGAATCGTCTATAGAGGTGCAGCGAATCTAAAGAGAGCATTAGTCCACAGCAGCGAAGGGCCACCAAAAAGCATCAGGCACTTTCTAAACCAAAGCAAAGGTTTTTATGGGTGCGGAACATGCTTAGCATGTAGGTCAACAAAAAATCCAAAAAGACATATTAACAGACCTTAGAGAACACAACAATATCGATTTTGTTATTAAAGACCAATTAACATGTTTCTCGAAAGGAGTCATTTATCTATTGAAATGTCCTTGTAATTTAATATATATTGGCAGGACGATTAGGTGTCTACATGTACGAATATCCGAACACGTTAGGAACATCAAAAAAGGTTTGGAAACCCATAGCGTATCAAACCACTTCAAAACACACCATAACCTTAACCCGGATCACCTTTTTTCTGCCCCCTCAAAATAGTTAAGAAAGACTGGAGAGGGGGAGATTATACCAAAAAGATAGGCTCAGAAGAGATGAAATTTATTTTTAATTTCAATACCCTCATCCCTTATGGTTTGAATTCGGATTTTGAGATTTGTCACTTTATTTAATATATTATGTTTCTTAATTATTCCTTTTAAGAGTATACAATTTTCCTCATTTTTAGCAATATTTATCATAATAGATTTTAGCTATAATTGCATACAATATTACTATATATCATATAAGCCCTATATGTATATATTATTATTCATATCCCTTTTAGAACTACTTTTTATTAATTGCAGATATATGTAAATACAATATCAACATGTAAGTCATGTATTTGATTGCCATGTATTAACTGATGCCTAACAGCATTATAATTTCATCATTCTTGAAAGATTGCTTTGTATTTTTAATTCATTTTTAGCTATTAGTTATTACACAAGTTTTACATATGTATATAAAATCGTATTTGGAATATACAAATTGATATATTACACAGTAATCATCAAATTTTGAGAATATACACTCTGCAAGGACTTTAATTCTTAAATATTCCGAAGTGGAACGCATAAACCGACTACCATGCGTTCCAGTGACGTCTATTGTGCGCCCGATTGACACACAATACGCGACCCGGAAGTGGAACGCATGTAGTCGGCGGTGGAACGCAGTATGCGTTCCAAATGCGAACAAGTAACGAAAACCCGGAAGTAGAATACAGAAGTGCCATAAAAGAACGCCGAGGAAGCCTACTCAGAAGATACAGACTGACACCAACTGAGGAAGCCCCCACCGCAGGGCGAAACGCGTTTTGGATCAGACTGTATACACAGGACTTTTATTTAAAATTATTTTTATATTTTCGATTGGAATTTTTATCCTATACCATTGTACTATTTTTACTCATCAAATAAAGCTATACCTGCATTTTGAAAGATATCTGAATACCTCATCCTTCACCAACTACTACTTAAGGAACAACAAGAAGAAGGATGGGGACATCCTATTAAGCGTCCCATCACGCTTCCCATGAGAGCCATATGCTGATTTGGCTCTGGGCTTGTGAGTAATATTGCTCTATTTTGTCCATATATATATCGACTAAACAGTATTATACTATGTAATTCTGTTTTATTTCCTAGAATCATCAGACGTGTGTTCCACCAATTGTATGTATTTTTAATATTTCTGTATAAGTGGTATAAGGGGTTTCCACTTGGTGGTCTGTAGCTATTTCTTGGCTACCACACGTATTTTACTACTGTATATTCACTTGTTTACTCCATTGAACATAAGCTGCTGATACAATAGAGATATATTCAATAATAATCAGCATTTCTCCTAAAAGAGCACACTCCTATTCACCACCTGTCTTTATGCATGTACTATCACTTTAAATGAAAAACACTAGATGGTTTTTATTTTTTGATATGTAAATTGTATGAATTAACTTGTAAGCAATATACAATAATACCCCTTTCTCCCTTAATTTTTTCATTTTTTTCTTTAATATATAGCTCAAATTGAGCATCTGGTTTGTAAATAGGAACAGACTTGGTTGAAGGAAGGGCATTTTGCCCAACTTCAAAATGGACGATATGGAACTGTGAGCCCTACATTGAAAACACGCCCAATTTGTGATGCGGCACGTGACGCTTTGGGTCACGTGACTTGCCCCGAGACTGGAGCATTCTCATTACTAACACAGTACAGCTGTTCATGAAAAAGGACGCCAGCGGATTGGAGGGAGGGAAGTTTGAAGGACCACACAGGAGGAAGTACAAAGTATTTAAACAAGCAACAGCAGCAACTCTATTACCGATTGAAAAAGCTGTCTGGGTACAGTGAAACATGTTTCGGCTGGATGATTAAAGATTCCCCTTTTTAAAATTTCTCACAATTTTGTTCATACTTTATTTGTAAGTTTTTACTACTTTATTTAATAAATTGTGTTTTATATTTGGAATCCATCTTCCATTGTTGCTGCTTAAAGAAGGGTAGTTTCCCCCTTAAAGGCACAGACACCTACACACCAGGAGCCAGGTATAGGGCTCCACATCAGGTGAGAAGCCATTTTTTCTGCACTATTTGACATTGTACATTGGGATTGACCGCACTAGGGGTTCTCCTCTTCCCCTTGTTTTCTCTCTCTCTCTCTCTCTCATGTATGCATAAGGATCTCCAGACGCCTAGAGGACCGATTGGGTACTGTGTCACCATAAACACACGCAGGCCATTGAGATCTGAGCCTATCCTATAGGGCTCTGCTACATGTGAGTGAGACCATAAAGAATATTCCCTCACTGCACTTATTGAAAACGTTATCTGCACTATTTCTTGCATTTACATTTGTTTCAGATATATCGCTATGAGTCACGTTTTCCATACATATGTATGTTAACCCATATGGGTGAGTCAACAAATTTGTAAGCGCTCCACATGCACACCAGTGGTGGTTTTTATTATTAATTTCCAATACTGAGTGTGCACTTCATCTTTCATGTGACCAATTTGCATGAATATACATGTATATCCATAATAAAGAAAAAAAATAATAGAAAACCAATAACAAAAAATTATAATAATAAAAAATATGTAAATACAGGGATAAATAAATAAAATAAAATAATATAATGAAAATAAGTAAATACAAAGGAAAATAAATATAAATATTAAATGAAATGGAAAAATAATAATAATAATAAAAATAATGAGAATAAATAATAAATATAAAATAAAAATTAAATATAATTAAAAAAAATTAAATATAATAAAAAATAATAATAATAAATAATAATAATAATACAAATACATATAAAATGAAAAATAATAGTAATAATAATAATAATAATGAAAATAAAATAAAAATAGAAATAAATATAGAATAAAAATAAATATAAAAAATAAAAAATATATAAAAATAAAAATAAAAATACATATAAAAAAATATGAAAATAATGAATAAAAATAATGATAATAAAATAGGGTGTCATGTAGATCCGCTTATATGTACATGTTGGTCATAAGAAACAGAGAAATAAACCACAAAAATAAAACATATATATGCATGACACAAATAATATTTTAACTGAAAAGCATGACCTTTTCAAATATTCTACAAGGAAGAGAAAATCAAATTAGAATGGAGTAAATTCAAATACAGAATACACATTGCTCAAAAATCCAGTGAACCCACCAAATAAAAGTGAAAAGAGAAAGGGGGAGACTAAAAAAAGGATCAAAGTAATCCTGTAAGATCAATGTCTTGGTTCAAACCGATCTTTAAGGTTTTTAAATTATATATCCACTGTGCCTCTTTTTTGGCAAATTCCTGCATTTTATTACCTCTTCTCCAATGCTTTTCAATAGAATCTATGCCAATAGCAATGAAGGTAGACCAATTAAAAATGCACAAGTGTTTTGGGACACTATGCTCTACTTTGTTGGTTCTAATATTATTAAAGTGTTCTCGAAATCTAATGTGTACTGGCCTGGTGGTTCTGCCTATGTATTGTGCTCCACATCCACATGGAAGTAAATATATTACATATGTGGATGTGCAATGTATGAACTTCTTAATAGTGTATGTCCTTTTTGTATAAGTACCTGTGAAGGTTATGGTCCTTTTCTTTTGGTAGGTACATGTAGAGCAAGTGCCACATTTATGAAATCCTGCAGTCCTTTGAGAAAGTAAAAAATTATTATTAGGCTTGGTAATCTGTATAGGCAAGAGGCTGGGTGCTAATTGATTTTTTAAGTTGTCAGCTTTTCTATAAATAACTGTTGGTCTGTCAGGTATGACATTACCCAGAATTTCGTCCTTCTTTAAGATGGCCCAATGTTTTTTAAGAATTTTTTCAATTTTTCTGGCATGTGTATTATATTTCGTGATGAATGCAAATTCTACATGAGTGTTGTCTCTTCTGCTTTTTGATTTATTGTCAACTAGAAATTCTGAACGATCCCTTCTTTTAATATATGTAATTTCCCTTTCCATTTGTTCTGTATTATATCCTTTTTCAGAATATCTGTTTTTAATTATTTGTCACTGTTCTTCGAAAATTTGAATATTAGAGCAGTTTCTCCGCATCCATGTTATTTGTCCCTTAAGGACATTATTTAGCCGAGTGGGATGGTGTAGGCTAGTTTTTTAATAGCCGTGTTGCAGTCAGTTTTTTAAAAGAAGGTTTTTGTATTAAGTAATCCCATTTCAACGTATAAAGTTAGATCCAAAAAGTCAATGGTCTCTTTATGTATATTTGAAGTAAATTTCAAATTATATTGATTAGAGTTAATGTTATTAATGAACATCTCCAAACTAGCTACATCACCCTCCCAAATAATAAGTACATCATCTATGTAGCGTCGCCAGAGGACGAGGCTCCCCCCCAGCTGGGGTCCCAACCGTATGCACAAAGACTCCCAATGAGAGACATACAGGTTGGCAAAACTGGGAGCGAACCTCGTCCCCATGGCGACACCACATAGCTGTAAATAGAACGTGGAATTGAACCAAAAAAAAATCTTGGTTAGCACAAAATGAATACATGCCAATAAAAATTAAATCTGTGTGGGGCAGATGGTCTGTTGTTGAACAAATATATCCTTGATCACCTTCAAACCCTTAAGATGAGGGATATTGGAGTACAAAGCAGTAACATCCACAGTGGCCAGAATATAAGACGGTTTCCAAACAAAGGACTCCAAGGTTTGTAAAATGTGTTTTGTATCCCTGATAAAAGAAGGGCACAGTGGTACAAAAGGTTTAAGAAAAAAATCAACATACTCTGAAAGATTACAGGACAACAAATTTATCCCACTGATAATGGGACGGCCGGGGGGGAGGACAAACTCTTGTGGATTTTTGGGAGAAAATAAAAAATCGTTATCTTGCAGGAAGGATTGAAAATATATTTAAATTCCTCAGTGGAGATACTATTATTATCAAGCCCTCTCTGGAGTAAAGAGCGAAGATCATCCAAAAAGGGCTTGGTAGGATCCTGTTTTAATGTTTTATATGTCGTGGTGTCTCCCAAAATGCGGTGAGCTTCCTGCATGTAATATTGTCTACTCATGACAACTGTACCTCCTCCCTTGTCCGCCTCTTTAATTACCAGTTGAGAATCTTTTTTTAAATTTATTTAAGGCTTGTCTTTCTTTGTTGGTTAAACTATATTTAAATTTATATTTAGTCTCTTCTTTCTTTTGGATTTCATCCAGATCTGTTTGTACCAGATAATTAAATACTTCCAGAAATGTTCCTCTTTCAAATGTAGGGTAAAAATTAGATTTATTTCTGAGGGAGGAATGTGTAAATGTGGTGTCTAGTAAACTGGGGTCTGTATTAGTTGAATCTATGATTTAATTTTGTGTCAAAATGGTAGAATCACAATGCACGATTTTTTTCTTCTTTTCAAAAAAACGTTTCACAGTAAGTTTCTTAAGGAACTTTTGGTTGTCTAGAAAAAGTTCAAAAGGTTTTATACACGCCGTAGGGGCAAATTTTAAGCCCTTTTCTAATAGTGACAATTCTTGTATTGTTAAATCAATATCAGAAATATAAAAAATGCCTTTTACTGATTTCGATTTAATCTGTGAGTAGGTGTCGGGGATAATGAGTGGTCCTGTTTCTTCCATTTCTATATGTGGTCTCTTTTTTGGGAGGGAGCTGAAGTGTTGAAATATGTTTGTCATTGGAATAGGATTTGGTTTCTTTTGGTTTGGCCCCTTGCCTAAAAAAGAGGAGGCCCGGGGAGTATGAGATTTGTAAGGTATCTCTGAGTCTACTTCTTGGAGTGGTTTAAATTTACTCCATGTGTGATGAGAATGTTTGGTGTTTGGATAGTTTTGTCTGTTTGGTATAGATTTAGAGGAATACCTACTCGAAGATTCATTAGTGAATCTATACGATTTACTCTTTGCCCAATTTCTGATATTACCTTTATAGTCAATTTGATCTCTCCTAAATTTTGTTGACTTAGTTGTTGAGATTCTGTCATCCACTATTTTTATCTTATCTTTTAGAATCTTGTAATTTATTTCTACATTTTTTGTATCTTTTTGAATGATTATTTCATTTTCTAATTTTTGTATTTCGTCCTCTATTTGTTTAAGAGATCTTTTTTGAAAGTCTATAAGACTTTGAATGTATTTATTGGAACATTCGTCACTGGCCTTAAACCATTCTTCCATTAGTATTTTATCTTCCATTCCATAAGCCGGTACTTTTAAGACGCTAAGGCCTCTAGGAATGATGCTTGATGCTAAATATTGTTCTAATGAAGTGATTTCCCACCATTTTTTTGTCTCTTTTTCTAATAACTGTTCTAGTATTTGACATTTTTTTGAGAGAGTATTATCAATGGGGGAATTTTCTTGATGAAACAATAAATTAATTATTTTATTGCGTTCTTGGCGCATTTCATTGAAGACATTAGATGCCATAAGGATATACGGTATAGTAACAAGTGAGGAAAAATATAAAGAAATATATAAAGATGTGTACTATAGCAGGTAATCCGAAGTGGAGAATGTGCTATCACCAAGAGTGTACCTCACTCACTCGACAATACATACAATAATAAAGTGAATTAGCTAATATGGCTAAACAAGCAATATAAGCTAAAAAAGATGGGATAGCACATAAATAGAGAATACAACCTTTAAACAGGACGTGATCTTGAACAGATCTAAAACATAACAATAAAAGGTATATGGTGAAGTATGAGAGGATTAGATACGAAGTACCCCTGTCTCTGACCAGCAAACTGTTGAATCTGAGACTGGGGTGACGGGCCAGGATGGTGGTACCAGTTCCACCTAGATTGGGCTTGAACCCAGATATGGATATACAATTTACAAAGGATAGAACAGATTAGACAGCTCCCCCCACTCTCACTTGCAGAGCCAAGCAAAGGGAGAGAAAGAGCTATCAATCAACCTGGTATGTTGGAGAAAAAATAGAGCAATGTATAATATAGAGATATGCCTATAGTTGAGTCTAAGTGACTAGGTATCTAAAAGTTAAACACAAAAATATTAGAAACACTAGCAAGATATGTATCCTGGCATAAACAGTAAAAACTGTAACTTTATTTGAGCAGACTAGAGAAAGGATACATTGGGCAGTGTCTAATAAATGTTGGTGAAAACAACTGCGAAATTCCCAGTGGATATGTTTGAACACCAGAGGGTAGGAATTAGAGCATAAAAAATGCTATACTGTGTAAATATCCCTGTTCGGTGTCCACATAGGAGAAACGAAGGGAAAAACGTAGTAGATTAGATACCTTTGAATCTTACAGAGGTTGGACGGTTAGGTAAAGAGGGACAGAGTTGCACAGTGATAAAAAGGACATCAAGTGTCCATTGTACAACGGCTTAACAGGATAGCTGTGGGGTGTAAGAGGTTAATCGGATGTATGATGGTTTGTATGGTAGAGTTAGGTTACAATACCCAGTAATCCTCTAAATCTCATCTCCTATACACTCCCCCCAACACCTTCGTGGGTGTTCTATCGCTAGTAAGCCCTGTAGACTGTCCCCTTGAGCTGCCGTTACACTAGTCCAGCTTGTAAGTTCAAATGAACAGACATCAAATTAACGAGAAAAGGAAAAATAATAAAAGTGGTCAAAAGGGGATTCCCACGTGCATAGTGCTCAGTGAGTGCTCAGTGAGTGAGGAATCCACCTGCAACGAAACCCGACGCGCGTTTCGGAGTATGATACTCCTTCGTCAGGGGCTAGGCGTTGGGGGGAGTGTATAGGAGATGAGATTTAGAGGATTACTGGGTATTGTAGGAGATAGGAGATGAGATTTAGAGGATTACTGGGTATTGTAACCTAACTCTACCATACAAACCATCATACATCCGATTAACCTCTTACACCCCACAGCTATCCTGTTAAGCCGTTGTACAATGGACACTTGATGTCCTTTTTATCACTGTGCAACTCTGTCCCTCTTTACCTAACCGTCCAACCTCTGTAAGATTCAAAGGTATCTAATCTACTACGTTTTTCCCTTCGTTTCTCCTATGTGGACACCGAACAGGGATATTTACACAGTATAGCATTTTTTATGCTCTAATTCCTACCCTCTGGTGTTCAAACATATCCACTGGGAATTTCGCAGTTGTTTTCACCAACATTTATTAGACACTGCCCAATGTATCCTTTCTCTAGTCTGCTCAAATAAAGTTACAGTTTTTACTGTTTATGCCAGGATACATATCTTGCTAGTGTTTCTAATATTTTTGTGTTTAACTTTTAGATACCTAGTCACTTAGACTCAACTATAGGCATATCTCTATATTATACATTGCTCTATTTTTTCTCCAACATACCAGGTTGATTGATAGCTCTTTCTCTCCCTTTGCTTGGCTCTGCAAGTGAGAGTGGGGGGAGCTGTCTAATCTGTTCTATCCTTTGTATATGGTGAAGTATGAATGAACAAGAAGGACAATATCCCGGAGGTAGAGAACTTACAACATATATAGGTGTTCTGCGCTTATCTCCCTTTTTGTGGGTATCTGTAGCAGATCAATGTGTAGTATAAACTTTTTCAATGCCAATGCATCTGAGATTTTTAAAAGAAAACTGTGGACAAGTGTTACAATGGACCAGAACCAAGTGTGTTGTGAGACCTTTTTTTTTTTTTTTAATTCTTTATTTTATTGTGCAAAATCAACACACGTACCCACATTGCCACAACAGCATACATAGGCAGATTTAGCAACATGATTCATGATAGGGTTGGCATTAATAATCACTTACCGTTTTGTAGTTATATAGTCGTGGTGTCAGCTACTGAGCCAGGCATGTCTGTTTCCCGAAGGAGTCTGTGAGCGTGTTGTCTTGGAGACCGGATCAGGCATGTTTAGTGTCGTGTTAGTCCGAGGATATTAACATACGAGGAAGGTATACATATTGGGTGTATGTTAAGGGATCTGTTGTGTCTCCCTGGCTTGTCCGTCTGAGTCCCCTGTATGAGGGGAGAGATGCTACCGTGGGTGAGATTTACACTTGGCTAGTAAGTGTCCCCTATCGGAGACTCCCCCCTTCCCCACTATGCGTGTGTGCTTGACTGTATCTATGGGGGGGGTGAAAAAGATGTGTGTCCGGTCGGTGGTGCCTCTGGCCGTGAGTGTTTATGTGCCTCGGTGTGGAGAGTATTGCTTGCCGTTGCGTGGGCGTTTGGAGGCTAGGTCGGTGAGGCCTACACAGATGTGTTGAAACATAGAAATAAAAAGTCAACTTGGGATAACCAAAAGATAAATTGGAGGAACTCGGAGGGTATCAACGTTGAAGTTCTTAAGGGAATACAGCGGAACCATCTTGATAAGGAGGTCACCTCCTGGAGATTTGCTGGGTCGGCGGTTGTGACGAAACCTCTCTGCGTAGTTGTCCCTCAGGGGATCTTTCGCTGGTGTGGTAGTTGTGTGGGTACTCCTGGGATGAACTCAGCCACAGTGGCCGGGTCCACTTGGTTGAGGTCTGACCTCTCCATGTGGGGGGGCGAGAACAGGCCTGCTGTGCACAGTTGTGAGTCCAGTTCAGAGTAGCTCCGGGCTCGGTACCTTGTATCTTGATGTGTGAAAGTAATCATGTTTGGAGTCCCCCATTTGTACTGGATACTCTTATTATTAGGTTTACTACTTTACAACTTACCATCTGTAGTCCTGCATCACGGTGGTAAACACTGATTAAGGAAGGGGATTACAGCCCCCTGTGCTATCTGGGGAGGCACCCTTTGAATGCCCATTTTTACTACATCCTAATGAGTGCATCTAATTTCAGCGCACATAATTTTGTTATACAGATTCGCACAATGTTCTGTGTATTCTTTTATTTTTAGATCATCGTCCGTTTCCCATCTGTTGTATATACATATTAGTATTACTCTACCCAAAATCAGTGTTTTTTCACACAGTACACAGTATATGCTGGACTAGAGAGGGAATATTTTATGTCAGACTAATGGGCGATACTTCATCATAGAATTATTTCATGTAAAGCTCTTTATAATTATTTATCTTCAAACAGCATCGATCAAATTATGGAAGGAGGGTAGAGTGGTGTCTAGAGGTATGCAGCCCATAGCACCTGAGTAAAGGTAAGTTAACTCCTGGTTATTATACATCCTGGGGACCCTTTATTTTAAAGCCCACACAATAGAGTCTAAGATGGAGTAAAGTGTAGAGTTCATATATCTCAAAAATATAATTATATGCTTTTTTTTAATCTTGTTCTTAAGTTAAAAATATTTCCACACACATTTTTAAAATAAATATCTTCTATAATGTGAACTATATGTAATTATTCATAGTTATGGTGATCTATTGCAAAAAAAATGTTAGACAGATGCTAATAGCCATACGTGGATCAATACACAGTATATATGCACCAACTTGCATTATTTTCATTAATGTTATTTGCCATCCCTCAACCCCCCAGGTCTTATTCTGAGTACTGATTAATCGAAGCAACACTAGGCTGGTGCAAAATGATGATGAGACTTAAGTGTAAATTGACTCTCATAATAGCTATCATTTGCAGTGTTTGACACATCCCCAATGGGTTGGTTTAATTAGGCAAATGTGTTCCCTAACAGTACAGATTATTTAACTAAGTTTGACTAATCTTTGTTGATTTTCTACATTAAATTATATAAATTATGTCAAAAATCCTACTTATTATCTTGACTAATGTACCACCTCTGAATTATTTCTGTTATATATCATTCATTAATAAACCAGGGGAAATAATGCATTGAGAATATGATCCATAGTGAATCCCCACTAAGGAGTAATCATTTATTTCTATTTCTGTGTCAAATGATCTGTGAGCTTCATTACTTGGTGTGATAACATTTACTGCCCATAATTAGCTCTGTAACATTGAGGGGACCAGATAGGAGACCCTACGTTCTCAAAAGTGATGATCCCATAGTACTCCAATTGGTTAATAAAGCAGGTAGTCTTTCCACTATGCAGGTAGCTTTTCTACTAGACAGTGAAAATGTATTTCTGTGTATCAACTTTGTAACGCTATTATGAACCTTTCCTGTAGAATGAATATGGAATAAACTTGGAGAATCATTTCAAACCAAAGTGCAATTTGGGTGAATTAAAACTCTTAGAGTGATCAGAAAAATGTCCGATTTCCAAACCACCACGTGCTAGATTCTTGAGGGATCTTACTCACATGAATCAGAATTTTCATCAGTATTTTGGAGTCTTGTTTCTGGTACCAGAAAAAAGGGAAATGGAGAAGAGGCACTGCAAGCCTTAAGCAGGAAAGGTGAAATAACTGCAAAAAAGAAAGACATTTATAACAAAAGCAATCAGCATGAGTAAATTTTATTTTAAACAGGGAATTTAAGAAAAAAAATTAATGTAATAATTTGAGTGGGCAAATAATTACCAACTCACCTGTTCCACTCTTAAATTTTTCCAATACAATTGCTGTTCAATATATTGTCACATTTATAATTCACAAATGATATTGAAAAAGGTCTAGATGGGTCGAAACATTGATAAGTAACTGATTTATTTATATTAAGCATCCCTTTTCTACTTTATACAACTTAGTGAATTGGAGAGGAGAGTCTGAAACATGAGGGCTCCACTCACATGAGCATGCATACATTACAGGGGTGCCACTGGGGCCAATTTATGCAACAAACATGAACAGAATTTTCAAAGCTCACAGAATGTAATAGTTTTATTTAAAAACACCTCACCTAGACAAAAATCAAATGATGATTCAAGCCAAAATACTAAACTATGTCAATTGCATTCTACCAAAACCATGCCTTATGAAATCTCTGACCAATTTAAATGTCTCTGCCTTCATAGATCTCCTTGATCTATGGTATGTTGGCAAAGGGCAGGTACCTGTTGGCACCTCAGTGTATTAGAAAATGGGAAAAGATCTTCAAACTACCTTCTCTGAAGAGGAATGGGATAAAATGATAGATATCATAGAGATGATGTTGGCCTCAGCCCAACTATAGAAAAATGCATACAAACTACACTTTAGGTGGTACCAAACTCCTAGCACAATGACCTGTGATTCTTCTGTACCGGATGCTTTTTGGTGAGGAAGCAGACAGCTTACATCATATCTGGTGGGACTGCCCATTAATACAACCATTCGGGTCCCCTATAAACACATACATTTGGAAACTCTATGATGAATCTCATGTGTTTGAACTGGCACCATTCCTCCTGCACCATACCCATCTTTAACTAGAGTCATATAAATAAAGTTCAATAGTTCAGAGACTATTGAACATGGCCAAAGCAGTTATCCTGCTATTCTGGGGCTCTCGTGTACACCACCATTGGCGAGATAGGAAATAAAGGTGGAAGATACTTGATGCTTTAAAAAACTAAAGGCAGTTACGATGAACCTAGAGAACAATACAAGCATAGATGGCACTATCGGCTGGACCTCCTCTCCATCCCAGCTGCTGATCCGCCCTTCCCTGTGACATGAATTAGCAGAATCACCTTAAATTCTTTACTGGGTGACCCTCTTGTATGGAGGAGGGGACTTATGAGTGCAGCTCTGGGCATCTCACACCACTACACTAGCCCCTTCTTTTTTTTTTTCTACTATCTGCTTATCTGCTTATTTCTTTCTTTTTAAAATACATCCCCACTCCTTACCAGCTTGGAGCATGCACATGTGCACTGAGCCAGCAAATTAGTGCAGTCAGGAGCTTTGCTCAGTGCTGGATTTCAAATGTTTTGACCTTATCCACAATGCCCAATAGGACATATTACACTTGTGGAGTTTTGTCCTTCCATCAAAATCAACAATGCAATATAATGTTCAAAGGAAAGCACCACAATCCCACACAACAACCACCAAAGTACACACTTTATTATCACATGTAATTGTCAAGAAAACAAGTGCACTGACTATTCTGTATGCTTAATACACTTAGCTCAGCCACCTATTGCTGAATAGTTAGACATGGGCCCCAAAACCATGAATTTGCCTGGCCTCATTCACCACCCTTATTTAAAGAATAAAAAAATCTGGTGGGGGAAGGAGTGGAATGGCAAAATCAAAAAGCCTGTGAATCATCTTCAAGTGTAATCAAGTTAAAGGGAGACTCCAGGCACCCAGACCACTCCTATTGGAGTGGTCTGGGTGCCAACTCCCACTACCCTTAACCCTGCAAGTGTAATTATTGCAGTTTTCATAAACTGCAGTATTTACATTGCAGGGTTAAGTCCTCCTCTAGTGACTGTCTACTAGACAGCCACTAGAGGAGACTTCCGTGTTTATAGAAAAAAAGTGTTTTAAAACGACGCTGGACGTCCTCACGCTATGTGAGGACCTCCAGCGTTGCCGAAATCCCCATTGGAAAGCATTGTATAATGCTGTCCTATGGGGAGGTCTAATGCGTGTGTGGGGCCATTGCTGCGCATTAGGTCTCCCCCCCCCCCCCCCCGACGGCCATGCAGCGGGGGAGGAGGGGAGGAGCGTAGACTTCGGTAAGTCACTGAAGGGGTTTTAACCCCTTCAGCAACTTGGGATGGGGGGTGGGAGGCACTAGAGGGTCCTGCAGTGTCAGGAAAACGAATATGTTTTCCTGGCACTGGAGAATCCCTTTAAGCAATTATCGTATAAATTAGAAAATGTAGTAAAAAAAAAAATAGTTTTAAATACATTTTATTGATTACAAAAATATTGCTGTTATAATAAAGTAACTCATTGTGATCCATTTGAGTGCAGTAAATGAAATTGCCTTGCATTATTATTATTATTATTATTATCGCCATTTATATAGCGTCAACAGATTCCGTAGCACTTTACAATGTTATAAGAGAGGGGATTTAGCTATAAATAGGACAATTGCAAGAAAACTTACAGGAACGATAGGTTGAAGAAGACCTTTCTCAAACGAGCTTACAGTCTATAGGAGGTGGGGTGTAAAACACAATAGGACAGGGAATAGTAATCAAAGTAGGTGGGAGTGAAGCAGAGCTGGAGGAGAGAATAGAGTCCTGTCCTTTAGGAGAGAGCAAGAGACAGATATGTGAGGTAGAGGTTACTCTGGGAGGCCATCGTTTTCCTAAAAAGATGGGTTTTAAGACTAGAGGAGAGTCTGATGGCGGTAGGCAGAGTGTTCCATTGGAAGGGAGCCGCCAGTGAGAAGTCCTGCAAGCAGGGCCATCTTTACCGCGGGGCAAACGGGGCAGTTACTCCTGGGGGGGCCCAAAGCAGCTGCACCGTGGGCCCCAGCCAGCCTCAAGCATTTCTCCCACCCGCTGGTGCAGTTGTACACTAAGGAGGCCCACCGGATGGCCCATGCACTAAAGGCCACCAGGTGGGCTTCTGTCAGCAGGGGCCCGGTCTTGCGCTCTGATGTTTTAAGAGTGCGACCGGGCCCTCTTGCTTTTTGGCAGCCAGCTGGGAGGAAGTGACGGCCGCAAGTCACTTCCTCCCATAAAGAGAGAAGCCATGCGCCAGGAGGAAGAGGCAGAGTAGAGGGGGTCCGGGCTGAGCTAGCCAGACCCCAACTCCCAACAGCTTAAGCCACCAGTGGGAAAGCTAATCTCTAAGGTAGGAAACTGGAGGGTGGGTTTAATAGTGTAAATTGTGTGTGTGTGTGTGTGTGCATGTGTGTGTCAGTATGTCTGCCAGTGTGTGTGTGTGTGTATCTGTGAATGTCTCAGTATATGTCTGTATGTCATTGTGTGTGTGTGTGTGTGTGTATCTGTGAATGTCTCAATACAGGTGATACTCGAAAAATTTGAATATCGTGCAAAAGTTCATGTATTTCAGTAATGCAACGTAAAAGGGGAAACCAATATGATAGATGCATTACATGCAAAGCAAGATAGTTCAAGCCGTGATTTGTCATAAGTGCGATGATTATGGCTTACAGATCATGTGTGTCAGTGTTTGTATATGTCAGGATGTATATCGGTGTGTCTGTATGTGTGTCAGTGTGTATCTGACTGTGTGTCAGGTTGTGTATTTATGTGTCAGTGTGTGTGTGTATATCTGTCATGTTCCTGAGCAGGTCAGAGAGGAGACGATTGCCAGGGTTATTGGATGAAACTGTAGTTGTCTTTTTAGACATAATTTACTTAAAATAAAGAATTAAGGCAATCTGCCACAAACAGGATACTTTGTAAGAAAAACAGAATAAAGGCAATATGCCACAAATTGGATATCTTGAAAGTAAATGAATTAAAGTATTTTATATACAAGTAGGTTTGAAGTGATTCCAGGGGGCCCAAGCAAATGCTTTGCCCAGGGTCCAATATTAAAGACGGCCCTGTCTGCAAGTATGAGTTGGCCGTACGGGTGCGAGTAGCGAACAGAAGAAGGTCACGGGCAGAGCAGAGAGACCGAGAAGGGGCATACCTATGAATCTGTGAAGAGATATAAGAGGGGCTAGAATTGGTCAATGCTTTATAGGTATGGGTTAGCATTTTGAATTGACTCCTATAGGATACAGGAAGCCAATGTAAGGACTGACAAAGGTTTGAGATATGAGAGGACCGACTAGAGAGGAAAATCAGTCTGGCGACAGCATTCATTACAGACTGTAGAGGGGCAATACGGTTTTTGGGAAGACCAATTAGGAGAGGGTTACAATAATCCATGCTGGAAATTACTAGAGCATGGACAAGCCCTTTGGTACCATCTTGTGCAAAAAATAGACACTATATTCACCACAACAACTACAGCTTAATGTAATTGTTCTGGTGAGTATAATAATTGCCTTCAGGCATTTTTATGCAAACACTGCCTTTTCAGTTTTTACATTTTTTGCCTGTAGGGACACCTCCAAGTGGCCACTCCTCAGATAGCCACTGGAGATGTTTCCTGGGGCAGTGCTGCACAGTAGGCAGCACTGCCATTCAGCGTCTCCACGGTCTGCATGGGGACGCTGAATTTTCCTCATAGAGATGCATTGATTCAATGCATCTCTATGAAGAAGTGCTGATTGGCCAAAATGGCGTTTGGCCATGCCCCCATACCACCTCCTTGCTGATATCGAAATCTGCAATTCTGATGATGTCATCAAGCGGGCTTGAATGAATGCAATGTATTTAAGATACAACTGAATCTTTTAAAAAAAAAACTGGTTAGAGAAATAGAAGCTATTTTTTTATTGTATATTATCATTTCTTTGTTTTGGAGTCTACAAAAATAATTTTATAAATTGAGCTAGCTTGGTCTTAATTACACAGACGTGTATACATTTAACAGAGAATTGTTTATAATCAGAAACTACTTGTGTTGGTCTGTAATCTTAATATTTGCTTTGTGTTTGAATGTGCAGAATAAAAAAGGTCTTCTGTTTTTCAAGGCAGGACTTAACCTGGCACAGGTATATAATGGGAATGCACAGAATCCCTATCTCACAAGTCTTCTATTGCGGCAATGGGACATGAAAGCATTGTTTTCTCTAGAAATTCCATTTTTTAGGAAATTAGCACAATTGGATCTTGCGTACAATTACAGTGTAGGGTGTAGTTTTGCTCTGCATTATGAGAAACGGTATTATAACAATACATCACACAAGCCACCCTGCTCACAGAGTAGTAGTTTGGCAAAGCTGTACACCTCTAGCCACCTCTTTAGGAGACTTAACAAAAGAAATCACTAAACATATGGCACAATCCAAGAAGTCTAAACAGCAGTTTGGCCCAGAGGCAGCAGGAAGAGTGTTGATGCTTGCAGTTTGCAAATGTGTATTTTTTAAATGTAAAATTAGCCAAATGGTTTATTAAGAACATGAATATAATGTTTCACAGTGCATGGTGATTTTGAAAAGAGCACGTTTCTAATGACTTTATGCAAATATTATTATTTTATTTTTTTACATTTTGCAAATATTACATTGTTCCTGTGGTTTTAGTTCCTTGAAATGCTGGTTAGATTTACAAAGGCAAGCAGTTTGAACACACTGATTATCAAAACAAGTTCTTGTCATGTAGAATCAATACAATAGAGCAATATTGTCAGACTCTAGATAATATATATACATATCAGAGATGTGCAATTTCTATCGTCCGACTCCTCGGAAATACAGATCTGGGTTCCAGGCAGGAAGATTTTTTTTCTTTTAGCCCTGCCATGGGCAAGCAGCAGGTCAGTCTTGGGGGGGGGGGGGTTGGTGCTGGGCAGGGAGGGCATCTCCTGCTGTAGGAAAGCCAACTGGCCCACCCCACAAGGAATCGCCTTACTGTGATGCAGCAGCCAACCACTCCTCACGATGCTCTGGACAAATGGCTGCCGGGATTCAGTGTGATGCAATATCCCGGCGGCCAATGCAGCTGCTTATGGACAGAGACAGTATTGGACAGGCTGCTGCTGGTAATCAGTGCTGTTTGTATGTGTCAGGGAATGAATAGTTTGTCAGTAAGTCAGTGAGTTTGTGTGTGATAGTAGTTGTGTGAGACAGTATGCAGTATGTTTGTGTATGAGTCAGTGAGTGTATGATGATGGATGTGTGTGTCAGTGTGTATGTGTCAGTCTGTATGTGTCAGTGTGCAGCATGTTTGTGGCTGGGTCAATCTGTGTGTCAATGTAAAGTGTGTTTGAGCATAGGTTTATGAGTGTGTGTTAATGGATACGCGTGGCAGAGTGCAGGGTGCTTGAATCATTCACTTACAAATAGCAAGTAAATGATTATTTTTGGATGAACGTCAACTTTTCATCGGCCTTCATGTGGTGGTTGATAAATTTGTAATTCCGGTGTTGTGCATTGGTTTGGATGCAGAAATCACTACTTTTACAAACATATCCAAACCAATGTTACAGAATCGATCAGACTGACCGAATCTTGACTGCATTTGGCTTTAGTAAATGAGCATTGCCAACACAAACAGTGTTTAGTGAATAACTCTGTATATCTTTCAGAAGAATGCATATGCATGCAACTGTTTGCACCTGTTACACTTCCATTTCCACATTTGTCCATTTAAAAGACACTCAACAGCTGTTTAATGAAAAGAGCTGCATGGTGTGATTTCTCAAACTGGTAAATGGGCAAGGTCATAGTTGAGGCTTGGACAATCTTCAGAATTGGAAAGAAGGATGTAGTCGCTCAGTGTGTCCAGCTTCCACAATGTGGATGAATCCAGTAGAGGTGCAACTCTACAGCTTGAATTTTTACAGTTTACTGTGGTTATAAGCAACTAGGAACCACCATGTGAAGGGGTACAGCAAGGGGACCTCTATGTATCATAACATATGCAAGTTAAATAGGCTATTAAGGCACTAAGTTTAACCCTTTAGTTTTCACTTTCCATTTGTATGGTATTTACTATAAAACTTCTTATAAAACACATTCTATATACAAATCTCTTAATTATGTGCCTTAGTATCACATTTTGACTTTGATTTTCCTTAGGTTCTTTTACAAGAACATGTGCCATCTACACCAAACTAAACATGTTTATACCAGCATTGGTGTCTATTACTATGTAAACAAGATCACTATTATTTTTCATTTCAGGAATGAAGGTATAAGCTTTGATAGTATATGATGTTACATAGTAGACTTCGAGATTTTTTTCCACTTGAACTGCAAATTGCCAAAATTTGGGCCTACTGGATGATCATTCGAATGACCATTCTGTTCACCTGATGCCTCATAGCTGTATTGGCAGCACGAGGGGAACCTACACAGTATTAGGCAGGTGGTTTTAAAGTTGTGGCTGATCAGTGTATGAACTATATGACATATTTGGGAGATATGACAAATCCAAGAATAAAAAATTATCAAATTCAGTTATCTTATGTACTTTGTAATTCATGTGCCAGATGCACAATTCTTTGTGTACCTTCCAGATTATTATAATTCCTTAACCGCTAGGCACCTGAATTGTTTTCAAAATAAATTAAAGGATCACTATAGGGTCAGGAACACAACCATGTATTTCTGACCCTATAGTGTTAAAACCACCATCTAGCCCCCCTGGGCCCCTCATGCCTCCATAAATATAGCAAAATCTTACTGTATTCAAGCCTGAAGCTGTAAATCTGCATGCTGTTTGCCTAAAAAAAAAAACTGTCTACTGACATTATCAGAAGTGGTAGCCTGATCCAATTACAATGCTTCCCCATAGGATTGGCTGAGACTGACAAGGAGGCAGATCAGGGGCAGAGCCAGCATGATTCAAACACAGCCCTGGCCAATCAGCATCTACTCATAGAGTTGAATTGAATCAATGAAAAGTTCAGTGTCTGCATGCAGAGGGAGGAGACACTGACTGTTTGAATGCATTTTAGGTAGCCATGACCCAGGAAGGATCTCTAACAGCTATCTAAGGAGTGGCCAGTGATGTTATCACTAGGCTGTAATCTAAACACTGCATTTTCTCTGAAAAGACAATGTGTACAGCAAAAAGCATGAAGGTAATGATTCTATACACCAGAACAAATTCAATAAGCTGTAGTTGTTCTGGTGACTATAATGTCCCTTTTAGTCTGAATAGTGCACTATTTCCCTTTCCAGAATGGAAAGGCACCTGCTTGAGCTTGTGAAGAGTGAATGTACAAGTCGGCCATCAATTGATTCCCACATAATTTCAAGGTAATTTAAGCAGAATTAAAGATATCTACAAATTAGTTGCAATGTGAAACTATTTAGAGCTTATGCTGATGGACTTGACATGTAGTTTAGAACAGCATAAAAAACAATTGGAAAATTCACTTTCCAAATTTGTATTGAGAACATATATATTTGCTTTGAGAGAAGTAGGTTAAGCGTTCTAATCTTGCCATTTCTTGAAATATAATCCTGAACTAATCTTGTTTTTAAATGGCAAAAATTCATGCCTAAAGCTCTGACTGTGTATCATCATTAGAATTGGGAGGCATGCCAACCCAACTCTAATCTAATATGGAAATGAGGTGTTGGCCTGAATATTGTGTCATTCTGCTGAATGGAATCACCTGCACCCATCTCTCTTTGGAGACATTTCAAACAGAGTTAGCTCCTTAAACCTTCTAATTAAAATGAGAAATCCCAAAGCTTCCATGACTGAGCCTAGAAAAAGATTATTAGGAATTTAATAGGGAAAATATCACAGCTCAGACCATCTGTGACCCAGCGTACTATGAGAATTTAAAGAAAACTGGAAGGAGGTAGCACACACTTGAATGATCTCTTCAGGAGAATGTCTATGGAGCTGCAATAAATCAACATACTTAGAGTACAGCCTTTTTCAGATTTAATTACTGTTACATAATTATTAGCAAAGCATTTGCCTCTGAAACTGTAAAACTCATTACATCAAAAATCCCCAAGCTCCCTATGAATTTCATAAACTAGTTTGCTTTTTCAGCTAAGGGAACATTCACTACAGCAGATTTCAATTGCAAGTCTCACTTCTGAGAGGCATCTGTGATGGTTCTCTGGTCTGCTTTTTCTCATTGGAATGGTATGAGTGAGGCTCTTCAACGAGAAAACAGGGCCTTCAACATTTAATAAGCTAACCATTCCAAAGCATATGACACAAAATCTGTTTTGCCAGTCTCAAGGTGAATACAGTTAGGCTTTTGTGAGTAAAGTAGGTTGGAATCTCAAATAAATATTTAATATGAAAGCACGTTTGGTTGCATTCATTTAACAATACATGACTCCACACAGTTCTTCACTCTTGTCTTGTTGGTTGCTCTTTGTGTGATAGAAGAATATTCTTAAAATAATAATATATATATATATATATATATATATATATATATAAATATAACTTCCATTGTTTTTTTTGGTATGACTCATGAAAGCTTATGTAGTTAAATAGTACATTATGTAATATAGCTAATTGGCATAAAAATAAATCACTGAGGCTGACCTAACTCAAGTTGTTTTTAAAGACATAATATATATATAAAATGAAAATAAAATGAAAATAAAATGGAAAAAAGCTTTGCACTCCTACTTACAGTTATTTGACCCGGTGCTTGATTGCACTAAATGTATGAAAGAAAAAAATCAGCACTACCAGGTAGCTTTCTTAGGAACTTCTTTTACTAAAAAGTGTCAAACAGTCAACGTTTCAGAACTTTCATCAGGACAACCACCAAAGTTCCTAAGAAAGCTACCTGGGAGTGCTGATTTTTTTCTTTCTTATATATATATATATATATATATATATTTTTTTTTTTTTTTTTTTTTTCATATATATATATATATATATATATATCTTTAAAAAAAATATTTTATGAATATATTTTAAGTGTTTATTAAAGGGACACTAAAAGCCCCAATACCACTCCATTAGTGTGACAATATTAGTTTGACAGGGTTAAGGGGGGCTAGTGTGAAAGGATTAGTGTTACAGAGTTAGGGGGTTTAGTGTGACAGAGTGAAAGAAATGTGATAGAGTGTGTGACAGGGAGAGGGGTAGCTGTATGTGGGGAGCATGTGTGACAACAGAGGTGTAACTAGAATCCACTGGGCCCTGGTGCACAAATTGCCCTGGGGCCCCCCTCCCATGTGTATCATCCCCCTTACCCCCTCGCCGGTGTATCATCTCCCTTCCCAGTTTCTCATTCCCGCATGCTGGCCTCCCCATATGTCTCATTCCCTCTGCCACTCAGCCCCTGCATGTGTCCCATTGCCTCTCCCACCATCAGCCCCTCCATGTGTCCCATACCCTCCTCCACCCACAGCCCCTCCATGTGTCCCATTCCCTCACATCTTAGCCCCTCCATGTTTCCCATACCCTCCCTCCTCCCAGCCCCTCCATGTGTCCCATTTCTCCCTCTCTCCCCTCCCCTCCCTGTGTCCCATTCTTCCCTCTCTCCCCCTCCCCTCCCTGTGTCCCATTCCTCCCTCTCTCCCCCCCTCTCCCTCCCCTCCATGTCTCTCCTCCATGTCCCATACCTTCCTTCTCTCTGCTTCATGTGTTCCATACACTCCCGGGCACCGCAGATTCGGGCCAGTGCTATCAATGCTATCCTATGGAAAATTCCGACTGCATTAGCAATCTGCATATTTACTAAAGCCAAATAAAGTCAGGATTCAGTTAGTCCAACCGATTCTGCAAAATTTGTTCAGGAACATTTGGAAAATCACTAATATCCACATCAGAACCAATTTAATGGACAGGAATCAGATATTTATTAAGACCACATGGCGACCAAAGACAAACTGAATCCCAGTAAATTAATTATTTGAAGAACTATTTGCCCTGTGGGCAGTAGTTAAATAACCCCCAGCGGTGTGTGGGTTAATTATGTGACAACTGGCTAGTGCTTGCTAGCCAGTTGGCACATACAAAAAGTAATAAATAAATGAAAATCCTATTTTGATTAATAAAACCCCCATATTACTATAATTGAAGTATTTTACCTCATTACCTGCTGTATGTCTTCTAAATGTTTAAAAATAGCAACTATTCAGCCATTGCTGCCTGCTTACCAAATAAAGCCCCACCCCATTGGGATGGGACATGAGAAATAGCATGGAAGGGGACATAGCCCACACCTGCTATAAATATTCATGGGGAGGACCTAGTGCTACAACAACCCTCACCCAGTATTAAAAAATTAAAAGGGGGACTTAATACCCCCCCCCCCCCCCTAGCCCTTACGTTTAGGTGGCAGGTGAGAGCCCTAATACTAATAATAAAGGGGACCTAGTGCTTCCCCTCCCCCAGCAACCACCCACAGGGAGCAGGTGGATGCCCTAAAAATAATGAATGGGGTGTGACCAAGTGTAGCCCCTAATCCCAAAGCATCCTCCCCCTTCGTCAATTCCCTAACAACCCCCTAAAATTAATTAAAGTCCCTCACTAACCCTCCTCCCCCTAATAATGGTGAAGAGGTGTTCAACACAACTAAAACCTGGTTTAAAAAAAGTTATACTTACCATCAGAAGTCTTCCTTCTTCTAATTCTATAAAAATCCAGAATAAATGATACCAGTAAATAAAATGTAAAAAAAAAGGCCTCTAGCAAACCACGGGTAACCCAACAGGTTACCTCTGCTAATGCCCTTCCGTCCATTGTTCTGGACCCACTTAGCAGACACAGAGACCCATTTCGCCCAGTAACTGGACAACACCTAGTTCTGGAGGTACAACATGATTTTATTATGACACTCTCAGCTTTTAT
This sequence comes from Pelobates fuscus, assembly GCF_036172605.1. NCBI lineage: Eukaryota > Metazoa > Chordata > Amphibia > Anura > Pelobatidae > Pelobates > Pelobates fuscus. The sequence goes on from NC_086320.1 coordinate 256,600,888, forward strand.
GGGTCTCTAACACACACCAACAGGGTCCCATCCCAGGGTCCTCCCCCTCCCAGGGGTATTAGCGTGAGAAAGGGACTTCGCTCCCTTTGTCCCCTGCTCCAGCCACCCAAATCCAGGGCCTCCCGCTCCAGATGTCAGGGGTGTCTTCATCCCAGGAGCCTCTGTACAAGGGAGTCAAAGCGCGTGAAAAGGCTTCCATCTCTTTGTCTCCCTTGCACAGAAAGCCCGCCAAACGAGCCCGTGCCCCAAAAGGGTGTCCACACCAACCTCAGAGACCCCCACAATGGTACCTGGCTCGAACAGACTCTGTTCACGGAAACCAGGCAAGGGAAGCATCTCCTTTTGGAATACGAATGCTCCCCCTGGTTGTTGTTCATCTATATGAATGGTGGCCACCCAGGGAAGCACTCATTAATTACTTCCCTTGCAATTTCAAACTTATGTTGCGAGTGTTAACGTTCTAATTGATTGGTGTGAACATTCCAATGGGGCCCCGGGGAGGTCCTCATTCTGAAACCGAACAAGCAGAGAAGCAATTCACCAATGCTCCCCCTGGTTGGCGTTTTTCTAAACGAAAGGGCGGCCGCCCAGGGTGCAAACATCATAACATTTTCACACATTTGCAATATGACCAAGATAACTCTGCTTGGTTGGGTATCAAGCCAATCACTTTATATTGCTCTGACAGAAGTGAGAAGTCTTACTGTGTGCTGTGTGTAGAATAGTGGTTTTGAATACTTGTGACAATAATGTAACAATACTATCTCTACCAAGCACCAACCCATGTTGCAACACATGCACCTATTGTTTTTTGCATAAAGTTGTGGTGTTAGTTTACACAATATACAATCATTTATATAGTAAATGAATTGTAATAAAAAAACTAACATTTTAATTAAAAAAACTAAACCACCATCATCAATGTTCCAAGAAGAAATTGAGGAAACATGGGGTACAGCAGTGGAAAGTTTGAATACCCCTTAATCAGTCATGTGGACTTCTGGCACCTCCTCCACTGCTGCCTCCATGACCACCTCCACAGCAACCACAATTAACACTAATAAGTCTCAGCATGTCCGTTGCATCTAATTCACCATGAAGGAGGCAAATTGATTTTTCTCAGCTTTTCATATTGCAATAAAATCTGTTGCCGCTTCCACTGGCACTACTGCTCCTTATACCACAGCTAATTCAAGTTTTACTAATTCTGTGTTTTATTGTACTCATAACAAGGGATCGGTTAACCCAGTGTATTTGTTATTTTTTTTTTTTTTTTTTATATTAGCTACATCTTTCTGGAATCAAGTTCTTTGACCACCTACATCATATCCTTAGACATGATTACACCATCCAGTCCTACTATATAAATCTATCAAGGGTGAGTATTTAATTGGCACATCCCTTTTTTTGCTATTTGTATATATCTTACTACATTACACTATTTTTGTCCTTTCTGTTTTGTTCAAGATTTATACATCAATAGAAGGCCTGTTTTTCCTCCTATCTATATATGTAGAGGATTTGTAAGCAATGTTCATTTTCTTTTGTTTGTCTGGTTTGAGTCACACAAGGGTGGGGGAACTCCTTGTTGGTTAATTGCAGCTATTTTACCTGATAGTGAGCGCCTATTCCTCTGGTTTTTATTTGTTGCTATTGCTTCTTGTGACGATATGGCCATGGCGTCTCTGTTACCAAAGCACAAAAGTTCAAACATGTTATCATCCGTGGGTTTCTTTTTACATGACCTGCACCACTAAACTGCTCCGCTAAATGCTAGGACTCATCTTTGGTAGCATATGTACTGGCAATGCAGAATATACTGCATTGGTATCTGGTTACTATATACTATTACATCTATCTAGTCCTCTGGCAATATTCTTCTTAGTAATTACTCTATAGAGGACAATGAATAGCAATATCCTGTGATATCAAGGAAAAGACAAACCAACTTCTTTGCAACTCAAAAAAACTCAGACCTCTTTATTTTATATAGATCTCAACATACAGTAAAAAACATTGCACAAGCATGTTCACCAATGGTAATACAGTACTGGGCGAATAAGGAGAAACACAGGAAAGTACTGGCTACAAAGTGATTAATTACACTAGTTCTCTCCCTTCCCCCCCATGTGTAAGTCCACTCTGGCAACAAAAGGTTATCTTGACTGTCCCTTCAGAGTAATCTCTGATTTTATGTCAAGACATGGAGGCTCATATTGCTTAACACTTTCTTTACTGTCCACCAAGAACACAAATAGAAAAAAATAGAACATACACAATGACACCAGCCAATCCCCATCCCCGTCCAAGTTCCACTATAAACGACCCTCTTTCTGTGCTGCTCCACTGTTAAGTACCATTTTTCTCTGCTTTATCTGTGTTAACCGTTTTTGGTGATTTATTACTTTATTCACCGGTTATGTACATTTATTATTATTTCTGTTGTTATATATTGTTTATTCATTTATAAGTATTTACCTTTGGGCCCAGGGCTCCAGACCACCCTGTAAGGTGGTTTCTGCTTTCTCCCTCTGCATGCTTCTCCCGTTCTATTCTGGCTTTGTCTTATTGCTCCTGTCCATTTGGACTTTGCTCTCCTGTTTTTCATTTTTTTCCAGGTCCCTTGGTGCTCTTGCACTTGGGACTCTCTACCCTAGCCCATACGGTTTGGCGCCCTTTTTTGCGCCGCCGTTCAGCTGTTTTTGCAGCAAAATCGTGCATTTCAGCTATTTTGCCACAAGTCCGTGCCTTTCATCAGTTCTACCGCAAATTTGTAGCGTTTGGCAGTTTTGACACAAAATGTGGCGTTCCGCAGTTCTTCCGCAAATGCGAGCAAATTGTATTTTTTTCCCTCGAGTTTGTGCCGTTCGGTAATTTCAGTTCGCAAATTGGATGCATTCACGGGTTTTTGAGACTGGCGGCCATTTTATGTGACTACCCATCCTTCCTGGCTCTGTCTTTGCCTTGTGTACCCCTGTCTGCTGGGCTGGGCCCTGGTTAGCTCCTCACTCACTGGATGTCACGTGTTTCTTGGCACTGTTGCATTGCTAATGTGAACTGTATTTTAGCTGTTAATTAAGCCTGTACTGCAAGTGACCACCTGCTGTGGAAGCCAGCAAGTCTACACACTGGAGAAAGGAGCCTCGTCTCAGGCCCCGCAGATGCACCACATGGGTTGTGGCGTGTGGGAGAAGGGACACAAGCTCTCCAAGTCCACCAGCGTACCTTCCCTCTGGCGGGTGGACTAGGTGGTATGTATGCCATGTACTCCACACTACCCCAGGATCCCCCCCCCTGGCTATCAGAACCATGGGGAACCCATACATGTTTTCCTGGAAGCAGTGTAGGGAACAGTGGCTTTCAGTTTACAAAGTGACATAGTGTTCCACCCACATATTGAGATGTGGACACCCTGTTACCCAGAGGAGCCCTTAGACCCCTCCTCATGGGAGGGCTCCCATTCCCTTTTCCCTATATAAACACAGACCAACAGGGTCTGTGCTCAGTTATTTTGTTGTTCCCCTGGAGTACAGAGCCAGCTTCTTACTGAAGTGAGTTGATTAATCTCACCTGTGGATTCCCTGAATCAACTCTTGTCTGCCTGAATTCTGCCTTGAGTCTTGAGTAACCCCTGCAATTCTGTTTCTACTGACTAAAGTGAGTTGACAACCCTCACCTGTGGAATTCTCCTGAATAAACTCTTGTCTGCCAGAAACCTGCCTTCAATCTTGATTAACCCCTGCAACACTACTTCAACCTTGGTTAACCCCTGCAGTGCTGTTTCTACTTTATTTAACCCCTGCAATGCTGTCCCAGCTTTGATCTATCTCCTGCAATTCAACCACAGCCTTAATCAAGTCTTCCTTGATTTGCCTTTTTATTAATTTGTTTTCAAAATAAAGCCTTTTAATTCAGTGACTGTGTCCATATAAAATCTCTGCATACCTAGCCTATTCACCACAAACCCGTGACACCAGGTGCCAGCCCATGATGTTGTGGCAGAGGAGAAACTTGTAGGGCAGCATAGCTATCAATCTCTCCTGCTACATACTGAAGTAATGGACAAAGCATAATTCAGCAAACATCTCAGGCAATCAAATAAACGATGTCAAATTTATTTGGGAAATTGGAAAGCAATAATCTGCACATTAAGATAATGACCATGGATGGAACTGCTTACATGTTCAAAGCTCTGCAGTAGGATTCTTTAATAGGTGTGTTCTGCTTAGCACACATCCCACATCTTGTAGTAAATGGTGCAATTTAAGAAGCCAACACAAAGGTGCAAACCATACACCATACTGTGAGGGTTAGCCAACTCTTGGGGCAAGAGCAAAGGAAAAGAAGGCTTTCCACACAACATGATGTCCACATGTGTTGAAACTCCACTTTAGAGATGATTAAAGAATTTTGGAACAGCAGAAGGCAATCCATCATCTCATCACTTCCTAAGTATTGACTACTTACTGGGGCATGAGGATAGAACAATAACAAGGCAGGTATGAATGTCTGTATACAAATTCCCTAAATATCAATAAAAAAATAACACCTCTATGAGAAGCTTTCATCTGGATATTTGCCCTCTATGCATATCTATAAGAAGCATTTGATTGCATATGACTAGCACTAATAAGTGCTGGACAAAAGGGAGTTGGTCTTCATTAGCTGCAAAAGCCGATTCCACAGCTAATATTACATTTTTAGGGCTTCCAGGTGTAGGCAACATTTGGCACTCCGTAGGTTATGGGCTACATCTCCTATCCTCTAACAGCCATTATGCTGGGAAAGCATTATGGGTGATGCAGTCCACAACATCTGAAGTGGTGAAAGTCATCGACCCTATACATGTTTGTGCAATTGTTTGTAAATACTAATATTAAATTTAAACAAAATAGATATTTCTGTTGGCAACAGTTTTTATTCATTTCAGTCAACAATATTAATATGTACTGGGATGTACGCTGCATTATTGGTACAAACTTTTCTCTGCTGCATTTCAAAACGGTAGACTGCTAATTTCTAAAGAGCTGCTAATTTCTAAAGCATTTCTTACATCACATTGACAGAAGGGTGCAATCTTTATAAGCGAGTCAATGCCTCAAAATAGACAAACAACTGATGTTTTTTGTAATAAAACAATAGATTACTTATCCTTAAATCTTAGTTATTTATGATATTGTACAATTAACTCAGAAATGACTGTTCTTCTTTAATAGAAGAAAGGCACATAATTTCTCCCAGCTGGCTTTAGCCCTTTCTTGATTTTGAAAATAATGAACTAGCCATATTTATTTCCAAGTTGTGGTATTGATGATGACCTTGTTGGATAGCAATATTATAACATAACAGCTTCCAAAACCTTACCAGTATAACAAGTCCCTTTAGTGGTCATGCTCACTGCTATCAAATTATTCTAATTATATTTCTCCCGTGTGGACACTGGCATTTAAAAAGGTTTTAATATACTAGCTCTTTAGAGCTAGACCAGCAGATGCAGGACCTTAACGTGTCTTTGTTTACTTGACAGTTTGCTAAATTCATACAAATTAAATATAATGTGGTTCACAGTGTGAATAAGTGGGCAGAGAATATCCTTTATTTGTCAAGGTCTTTTTAACTTATCATTGGACATATGGTCTGACTATATGACAGTCTCAAAATGCATATTAAATTACTCTAAGATTGCCAACTATACAACATACCACATCAGCTTTAAAAAGCTTTCACTGGTTGCAAATATAATAAACTATGACAGAAAACCAGAACGACTGTGTTCTCAATTACTGTTTTATCAGTTCAGAATACTATTAGAATGATTAATTGCTATTATGGACAAGTAAACACAAAACCAAAAAAGCTGTATGCATTATAAAAATTCTATTTTAATTTTTTTTCTAAAATAAACCAATTTTTATGGTATATTTTTGAGTTAGTGAGGTTCACAAAGACATAATTCATTGAGTGTGGTGTTTCTAATTTTTTTTTTTTTTTTTTTTTATAATCTTCCTTATTCCATACTTTTATTATCCATTGTACAAAAGCTGTAGCATATGAGGGCAAGTAACCAGTCTTAATGGAAATAATATTGTAAACCTTATCTGAATATGAAAAAAGCTACAATTGTTATTGTTCTGTGTATTTATTTAAAGTTTGCACTATTATATACCGTCAAAGATTAATATTAATGTAAGTGCTAATGTAAAAAATTGTGATAGTGTGTACAGAAAACCATAAATGATAAGAAATTGCAAGTTCAAGATTAGCTAACATGCTAAAAATGCTCTTTTTGGTGAATGTATTTGTTATACTGTACATTTGATAAATGGCTACAAAACAAGATGTCAGGATTCACGCCTGGACCTCCAGACTGCCAGACGGGGTCGCCCTTTTATTGCCCGAAGAGGGATTTGAACCTGTATGCTTGGCAGTTCTGAACCTGCTCTTTAACATCTGAGCCATTTCAGGACTTGGGATAACTCCTGTTTTATCTTGTATTGCCTGCAGCACTAAGGGGCTGGACTTCACCTGGCTCAGACCTGTCGATCACTCTCCAGCTGAACCTGATATACTAATCATCAAGGTATAAGACACTGCTCCTCCCTAAGGGCAGTGTCAGTTCAATGACTCTGGTTAGAGAGTTGCTACTCCACGTGCTAAGATTTCTCCTGACCTTGGATTGTGACTCGTATCTCCTGAATTCTGGCATCCTTTGACCTTGGCTTGTTACTCGTATCCCCTGATTTCCGGCACCCTCTGACCATTGGCTTACCTACGACTATTCTCCTGGATTTCCTTGTCTGTACTGCGACTACAAGCATTCAGCTGCACAGCCCCCGTGCACAGATTCACAGGCCAGGTGAGTTCTACCTTGACCACCTCGGCCTGTGTCTAAATGCAAGGGTGAGCTTTTATCTCTGCATGTTGGACTCCCAGCAAGGTAAGCCTGACACAAGAGCAAGCCAAAGTCTAGGAAATCAGATGCAAAGGAAGTCAAATATGTCTCAAAGCATCAGATTTTCATAAACCCTGTCTCATGTAAACAAAGAGCCAGGGCATATTTACATGTCAGGTGCCAATAGGCACAAAATTCTAAGGCACACCCTGCTATAGCAATGAATATACTACAAGCATTTAGTAAAAGAACCATGTGAACCAGTGAAGAAGAACCATGTTAGGCTACAGAACTACAAACAGGTCAGAGGGGGAAAAAAAGGAAACAGAGGTAGTAAAAGTATAAGGCAATAGAGTATTGCCATAAGCAGTTACAGTATCTGCACAATAATACATCTCTTTTTTTACATTCAATCCAAACTTTGCAACAATTTACCTAGAACAGTTTTATACATAATTACTAGTAAATGCGCTACAGATTAAGTATATCTGGTGGTCTCGACCACTACGCAAGGTAACAGGAATTTTGCCTGGGGGAGTTGTGCAGCTCCAGAAAGTGTTGATAAGGTGATGCACTCTTTATGGGCTGGTGTGATTGACACAGAAGAACTTGCTGGTATATTTTGCTGCACTAAGTCACCCTCATTGTATCTTTCTGATATGACCGCAATATTGTCTCTGCCTTGCTCATGTGGTCCAGCAGGACTCGGGGCATTAAAGGACCACTCTAGTGCCAGGAAAACACTCGTTTTCCTGGCACTAGAGTGCCCTGAGGGTGCCCCCACCCTCAGGGACCCACTCCCGCCGGGCTCTGGGGGGAGGAAGGGGTTAAACTTACCTCTTTCTCCAGCGCCGGGCGGGGAGCTTTCCTCCTCCTCCTCCTTCTTCCTCGCGACGTCATCGGCTGAATGCGCATGCGCGGCAGGAGCCGCGCTCGCATTCAGCCGGTCGCATAGGAAAGCATTCATAATGCTTTCCTATGGATGCTTGCGTGCTCTCACTGTGATTTTCACAGTGAGAAGCACGCAAGCGCCTCTAGCGGCTGTCAATGAGACAGCCACTAGAGGCGCTGGAGGCTGGCTTAACCCTCAGTATAAACATAGCAGTTTCTCTGAAACTGCTATGTTTATAAAAAAAAAAGGACCTGGCACCCAGACCACTTCATTAAGCTGAAGTGGTCTGGGTGCCTAGAGTGGTCCTTTAAGTGCCTCTTTAGGGTCAAGTGCAGGTTCCTCATAGGTTTATGTGGTGAGTTCTTGCAGGTACACTGGATTGCAGTGGTAGAAAGCGCCTTCCACATCCACAAGATATGAGCGAGGAGCAACCCTCTGGGGGTAGGACCAGTCTCTAGCGACTAGTCCTATCCCCAGGGAGTGGCTTCATATGAAATGGCTCTTCAATGCTTAGTTTAGGTAAGTCTTTGGCAGACACATTGTATGTCAGGGTGTTCCCCCAGTGTAGAATGGCTTTCCATGGGTCATTGCCATAATACTTGGCTTTCTTGCAAAGATGTTTTGTCATCTTTACAGCTGATTCCACTTTACCATTAGCTTATGTGTGTCAGACGGAAAAGGTAAGATGTTCAAACCTACAATCTGTAGAAAAACGTCTGAATTGCTCACATGCGAATTGAGTCCATGACATGCAAACTGTGCCTTATGACGCTTGATAGTAGTTTCAGCAGACAGGTCAGGAAGGAGCTCAATCTCCCAAACGTCAAACTAGTGATCAACAATTAGTCCATGCTTACAAGTTGCCATGGTCAAGTAGGCAACACATGTGATATCATGGATTCTTTCAGCTCTCTAATCGTATTCTGCATGTTGGCTTAGTATAAGGTATCTGGTGTCTGCCTATAGCATGCATCTCCACCAATGTGACTAGCATGTATGCGTGTCAGCATCTCCAATCTTAGTGATTTTGGAATGATGACTCTTACCCCCTTGTACATTATGCCATCTTGAGTGCTGATTTCATGTTGCAAAGTCCAGTATTCCCTCACAGTTAATAGCACCTCTTCTTCTGAATCTGGCCAACCATTCAGAACAACACACTGAAGTGGATGCAAACTCTTGTCGCTTTGTGTGTGATGCCGTATCTGAAACAGTCTACTAGATTAATCTGCTATAAGTTATACAGGTCCTGTTGAACATTGCAAACTAGGCATGTGCATGGGGAAACATTTTGGTTCGGCATTCCGACACTTCGGGACTTCTGCACTTCGGGACTATTCTTGCAGCAGCTTAGTAGATATCTCCCTAATTCCCACAGTATTAGGGAATTATCTACCAAAAGGCTGAAAGACCTAAATTGGGCTTTCAGCCAAATCTACTAAAATCTACTAAAAATTACTTAGTATTAGTAAATTTTGCCCCTACTCGCTATACCATGAGTAGGGACATGTCTATTAAACTGTAAAAAAGTCCCCCCCTCCCATGATGCGCGAGTGGGGACTATTAAACTAAAGGGGGGACCTATCGCCCCCACCCGCAAAGTGCGAGTGGGGGCTTTTAAACTAAAGCGGGGGGACCTACTGCCCCCCTCACGAGCCCCTACCTGTGATGCGCGAGTGGGGACTTTTAAACTAAAGGGGGGACCTATTGCCCCCCCGATGCCCACCCGCAACATGTGAGTGGGGGCTTTTAAACTAAAGGGGGACCTATTGCCCCCACCCGTGACGTGCGAGTGGGGGCTTTTAAACTAAAGGGGGACCTATTGCCCCCCTCGGCCCGCACCCCTGAGCGGCCGGTGGGGGCCCTAAAGTAAAATGATGGGAGGGGAACCTATTGTTCTCCCCCCCGGTCCCCACCCCTGAGGGGTGGGTGGGGGCCCTAAATACTAAAAGTAGGGGGGAACTAATGTCCTCCCCCCTGGTCACCACCCCTGAGCGGTGGGTGTGGGCCCTAAATACTAATGGAGGGGACCTAATGTCCTCCCCCCTGCCTCCCACCCCTGAGCGGTGGGTGGGGGCCCATAATAACTGACGCACTTAAAAACTAAAATAATCCAACTTGACCCATGGAGGGCTCCGCGCAGACTGCGCTCTGCAGGTCATGGGAAGGCTTATAAAGCCTTGCCCCGCCCTGCAATTAGGTTCAGAGCACTCTGGTGGGTTTAAGCCATCCAATCAGACTGCTCTGACAGGTAAATGAAGAGACTGACAGGTAAGTCTCTACATTTACCTGTCACAGCACTCTGGTTGGTTTGAAATCCACCAATCTCAGTGCTGTCATTTTACACAGCATGGGAAAATTCTTTGGAATTTTTCCACGCTGTGTAATTTGACTCATAACACTCTGGTGGATTAAGTAACCAATCAGAGTGTTATGAGTCAAATTACACAGATGCTTCCACCAACAGCAGGACCAGGACTCCAAGCCACTGCCTGGACAGAAAAAAAAAATATCACTTGTATGTGTATATTAGATTGTGAGTGTGCATCTGTTTGTGTGTATATATATATATGTCAGTGTGCTTCTGTGTGTGTCTGTGTGTGTGCACATATCTGTGTATGTGCATTTGTGTTTCAGAGTGTGCATCAGTGTGTCAGGGTGTGTGTTTCTATGTCAGTATGTGTATCTGCATCATGGTGTGTGCATGTGTCAGTGTTTGTGTCAGGGTGCATGTATCTTTGTGTCAGTGTGCATTTGTCTGTGTACATGTCAGTGTATGAGTGTGTTAAGGTGTGTATCAATGTATGTGTCGGTGTCTATATGAATTTGTGTGCCGGTGTATTTATACTTATCTGTGTGTTAATGTGCATGTATATCTGTGTAAGTATGTATGTATGTATGTATGTATGTATGTGATAGTGTATGTGCAGTCAAACACCAGCACAACATACAAACACACTCTTGCAACCTAGCAAAAATATCACATACAAACACACCCCTGCATTCAAACTCCAAAATGCTATACAAACACACCCCTTCACAAATACTTACACAAATGTACATCCACATTTAAAAGTGAGCATTACATTCAAAATACTTCTACAATCAAATGCAAAAATTACATACAAGCACAACCCTGTATTAAAACACTAGAATTATATGCAAGCATCCTTTCAAACAACAACACTATACATTTCACTATAGTGCCAGTATATGCAGCAGCGCTGTGCAGATATACAACCTAGATTTGTTTTTAATTGGGGCACCTTGGAAAAATATTAAAATATTTAGGGTGCCATAACCTAAAAAGTTTGGGAATCATGGATTTAGGTAGTAATCAACAAACGTGCGATGTGTCCTAAAGCTGCTGTGCTTCAGACAACAGGTTTAGTAACTGATTGTAGTCATGTCTGACACAATATTTCAGTTATAGCAATGAAGACACTACAAGCTTTTAGTATGAGGAATCATGTTAGGCTATTGAACTACATCCAGGTCAGCCTTATACAGTAAGTATAAGACTTTAAAGTATTACCATTGTTACCGGGGAAATAACAGGAACAAACCGCAGAAGCGACACATAGAGATATGGACACAAGTCTTCAGGAAGTAACAGGCCTTTATTCACGTACCGATCGGGTCTCACACTGAACTTGTGTTCAAAAGGTATGATCCCTGAGCACATGTTTCAGAAGCATTTTATTAAACAATAACTCCTCCCATTAATAGCTCCACCCACACATGCACTTAGACCAATCAGTGTATACAACATCCTGGATCTCCTTATATGGGCAGACCACATGGCTTGTTGAAGACAAAGGAATTTACTAACCACTTCCACACATGCTCAGTGTACAGATGACTCATCCAACTGTTTGTAATCGGATACTAATTAGCATATGCCATGTGGAGATTTTGGCCTACTAAATTTTGACCATGCTGGAATCCCATCACACCATAAGCACTATAACAGAGTTATAGTATCTGCATAATAACTCCAAATAACCCCTGCTCTCCAACCTAAAATAAGGCAGAAAAAGTAAGCATAGTGTATTTATTAACTGGGCATTGCAGAACTAAACCATCTAAAAAATCATTTTTGAAAACTGCATATGTATAACTATATGTATGTGAATATTGTTCCTATGCTTGTAATGTATTGTATTTGAATCTGTGAGTTTAGTGAGTGTGTGCTGTTGTCTAAATGTGTAAAGGGGGTTTAAAGATTAGAGAGGGGTTAATGTCTAAGTCACATTACATGTTTAGTGTTAAGATTAACAGCTTGATCAGTGTTAAAGTTGTAATTTAAAGGCTGTTTAGGATTATTGAGTTTAAAGTTAGAGTTGGCCTTAAAGGGACACTATAGTCCCAGAACAACTACAGCCTATTGTATTTGTTATAGTGAGTATAATCATTCCCTTTAGGCAAAATGCAGTATTTACATTACAGCCTAGGGATACCTCCATTGGCCACACCTCATATGGATGCTAGAGGTGCTTCATTGGGCAGTGCTGTGGTGGAATCTCGGTAAAAATAAATTTAGTAGGCCGAGATTACCACGTGGCATGTGTACGTGCATATGCTGACGTATCGATCAGTTGGTTGCACGAGGCAAGATACGATCAGTAGTGTACGGAGCATGTGCAAGAATACAGGATGTAGTATTCCCCTCCTCCATTGTGCTGGACAAGCCATGCGGTCAAGCAGGAAGTTAATTCTTATTTGTGTTGATTGGTCAAGAGAATGTGCGGGTGGAGCTTAATATGGGAGGAGTTATGTGCCTATATAAGGAGCCTGCACTATTGTCCGGGGCTCAGAACTTGTTGTATTTTGGTGACGTTAGTCCCTCTGAGTCCCGATCGGTGATCCAATAAAGAATCTCTTCCTTCCTGAAGAAACCTGTGTCCATCTCTCTGTGCTTCGCTTCCGTCAGTTTCTCCGGTATCATTTGGTGCATTGGCCGGGAAGCTCATCGTTCAACGGTAGCTGAGAGGCAGAGGCGTGAGACGGTCTATCTTTGCCCACGTTCTCTACGGCTGCACCCCATAACTTCTGCGTGGACCTCCCTTCGTCTCGGCGCCACTGGTCTGTTGTCCAGGAGATCATCGGCCTCTACGTGAGAAGTGCTGGGGTGTCCCCGTCGATGAGTGTGAACTCAGGTTCAGGAACGAGGAGGTAAGACAACTGCTGTTTTAGACGGCAGACCCACTAGGGGTATACCGATTGTGCGGTAGGCCCATCAGGGGTTTGAATTGTGTATGGAATCTGCCCCCTCTGTCGGAGGGAAGGAGCGAAGGCGCACCGCTCGATCGAACGCTCTTTAGTCAGACCGTTTGATTTTGTTAGTCAGGCGGGGCTCTGGTGTAAATAGCCCTAGCCGGACACCGGTGTCTTGTCTAGACTAGCGTTCTAGGGTGTATATTTTGTTCGCTAGGTCGGAGGGACCGGGAGACTATGCGGCGTCTGTGTAAATTCGGTTCGCTAGCTCTCAACCTATCTTGGCTAAGTGGGAAGGCGTGTAAATTTGGAACCCACTAGATTTTTGATAGTAATCGACTAAGAGGCGTCTGTGTAAATTCGGTCCTCTAGCTCGCTATATGTGGTGCTTGGGCAGTGTGGCTAACCAAAACGTATGTAGATTGTTTTTGGTAGTCCATTCAAGGTACTGGCCAATAGTTTAGTTGGGAATTGTAAATGTGTTAAAGATTGTTAGTAAAGTGTATATCTTGTTAGATAGCGCGAGCTCAGCCGTCTAGCGAGAGTGTTAATAGTGTGTTGCTGTATCATAGTGCACGGTACCATAACCCTGTATATTTACTGACACTGTATATAAGTACTAATCATTGTCGTCTATTGCATGTTTAACACCATAACCACCAATAATTGTATTGTGACCTTAAATTGTGCTTTGACCTATGCTAACCGTACTGTAACCGCTATTTGTAAAAGACGATGTTACTGGGGTGTGTTATAGACGGGTAATTCGTATATAGAGAATTATAGCGTGGGTGACTGTATAGTTTCGCCAAAGGGCATAATATTGATTATCTAGTGACTGGTGTAACAGCTGTGTGTGTACGGGAATTCCCTGAGTGTTTATTGTGTTATTGTATACGTTTCACTTGGTAACTGTACCACGTGGTGCTGTTGCCAGAGGAAACGGGTGTGACTGTTGAATAGTACGCGTGCATAGTATTCGTTGTCAGCGACGTTCCATTGATAAGTATGGGCGCGTCGCAGTCAACAATTCCGGATCCCTTAGGTTGTATGGTGAAGAATTTTAAAAAGGGATTCAAAACTTGTGATTTTGGGGTTAAAATGTCTCCTGTACGTTTGGTCACTTTGTGTACTAGGGAGTGGCCTACTTTGGTTGCGGCATGGCCGCCACGTGGCAGTTTGGATCCAACTCTGGTACAGCGCTTACACGTGGCTGTATCGGGTAGGCCTGAACTTTACGGGCAGTTTCCTTATATTGATTGTTGGAGACAGGCCGTAAATGACTCGCCAAAATGGATTCAGACATGCCACGAGGAGCAATGTCGCCTCATGGTGGCTAGGACTTGTTTGTCCACTAGGACTGGTGTTAGGCCCATTTTGGACACGCCCCCTGAGTCCGAGATCCCTTTGCCGCCCCCTTACTTTCCGTTAAGAGGAAGTGACGCAAATGCAGGAAGTCCTGCAACCCTTCCCTCATTGCCCTCATCCACTTCCGCTTCCTCCTCCAGTACAGAATCCACCCCCTCTCGTACTAAATCTCCCCTTCCGGAACCAGAGCCAACCCCCATTAGATCCGAATATCCTGATTTGGCGCCACTTCAGACTTCCGGTCAAGCTTCTTCTAGCTCGGCTCGAAGTGTTTTATTTACTACCTTTTCCCAAAACCAAGCTCCCACATCCTCATGTTCTAATACCCCCCGACCGGAACCTCTAACTGACGCCCCTCTACGTAGCCCCATACTAACCCGACAACTGACTGGTACCCAACAATTAAAACATTATCAGATGCCTCTTCGTCTGAATCCCGGGTCAGCCTATATCGATGCCGCAGGTCAAATGGCACATGCTGACCCAGTCTTCGTATATGTCCCGTTCACGACAACCGATCTCTTGAATTGGAAGACCCACAATTCCTCGTATACTGAGAAACCACAAGCTATGACTGATCTGTTCACCTCAATAGTACAGACACATAACCCGACATGGGCTGATTGCCAGCAGTTATTAATGACTTTGTTTAACAATGAGGAAAGGACAAGAATTAATCAAGCGGCCATTAAAGCACTAGAGGATAAAGCCCGTACTTTGAATCAAGCCAATCCATCAGCATGGGCCGCAACACATTATCCTAACACCGATCCCGATTGGAATGTAAATGGTGCTGACATGGTTCAACTCAGAGCCTATAGAGACGCTATAATTGCTGGCATGAAAGCCGGAGGAAAGAAAGCCATTAATATGTCGAAGACAGTTGAGGTGATTCAGAAAAGTGATGACCGATTATTGGAGGCATACCGCTTGTATACCCCCTTTAATCCGGAAGACGTAGATAATTCCCGAATGGTGAACTCCGCCTTTGTCAGCCAAGCTTACGGAGATATTAAGCGCAAGCTACAGAAGTTAGAAGGGTTTGCAGGTATGTCCATCACCCAACTAATGGAGGTAGCGAATAAAGTATATATGAATAGGGAAACAGAAAGTAAGAAAGAGGAAGAGCGCAAGATGCGTAGAAAGGCAGATATGCTAGCGGTAGCGATCGCAGGCGTAGATAGACGGGGCCCAGATAGAGGCGATAGTAAGTGGGATGAGGAACCTCTAAGTAGAAATCAGTGCGCATACTGTAGGGAAGAAGGGCATTGGAGAAATGAGTGTCCTCGAAGAGAACAGTGTGAGAGAGACAGACCTAGGACAGGTTATGGAAACTTTAGAGGCAGAGCGAGAGGTAGAGGAGGCCCCGGAGGGAGTAATGGTAATAGAGGGAGCAATGGGAACAGAGGAAGTGTTAGGGAAGATAGGTATTTCCCAGCAGCGCAAAGGTCCCGCGATAGAGAAGGCAGGGACTTTGTAGGATTGTCTGACACGGTCATGGAGGACTATTGATACCGACCGGGCTCCATCCCCCTTGGTCGAGCGGAGCCTATGGTCGATGTATCAATAGGGGGAAAAAGGAGTGCGTTCATGATCGACACTGGTGCTGAACATTCAGTGGTGACTAATCTAGTTGCTCCTCCATCTGGAAGGACTATTACTGTAATAGGAGCAACTGGAAGAAGTGCTGAAAAACCGGTTCTTAAAAGTCGACTCTGTACATTGGGAGGCCACGTAGTAAAACATCAATTCCTTTATATGCCTGAATGTCCAGTCCAATTGCTGGGACGTGATATGCTATCTAAATTACAAGCGCAGATTACGTTCCTACCAAATGGAACAACATCTTTAAAGTTTAATGGACCTTCAGGTATCATGACATTATCCGTACCAAAGGAAGAAGAGTGGCGACTTTATACAGCGTTGACTAGCCAAAACCCTAGGAGTGATGAGTCCTTATTCAACATACCAGGAGTTTGGGCAGAGAACAACCCACCAGGACTGGCCCGCAATATTCCACCTATTAAAATTGAACTAAAACTTGGGGGTTATCCAGTGAGCCTAAGACAATATCACATCCCGCAGAAGGCTAAGAAGAACATCCAATCTTATCTGGATAAGTTCATACGGTATGGTATCCTAAAATTCTGTACTTCCCCCTGGAACACCCCATTGCTGCCTGTTCAAAAGCCCGGTACAGATGAGTATCGACCTGTGCAGGACTTGAGAGCAGTCAATGATGCGGTTGTTAGTATACATCCAGTTGTACCCAATCCATATAACCTGCTTGCTTTAATTCCGGGCGGGGCTACTTACTTTACAGTCTTAGACCTCAAAGATGCCTTCTTTTGCCTCCGAATTGCCGCAGAAAGTCAATGTATTGACTTTCCAATGGGAGAACGCTGTAACGGGCTCAAAACGCCAAATGACCTGGACAAGACTGCCCCAAGGGTTTAAAAATTCACCTACCCTATTTGGTTCAGCTCTAAGTCAAGATTTACTGGATTTCGAGTCCATCCCAGGAGAGTGTGTATTGTTACAGTATGTAGATGACTTGTTGATAGCAGCAGTTACAAAGGAAATCTGTCAGCAAGCAACGCACGATCTACTACACATTCTCTGGAAGGCAGGATACAAGGTGTCTAGAAAGAAGGCTCAGTTGTGTTTGCCAACTGTCAAATATCTGGGATTCCATATCTCTGAAGGTCAAAGAATTATGGGACCAGAGAGAAAAGAAGCTGTGTGCCAAATACCGATACCCAAGAATAGAAGACAAGTGCGAGAATTCTTGGGGGCAGCAGGCTTCTGTAGGATATGGATTCCCAGCTACGCGATACTGGCAAAACCTCTGTATGCAGCTATCAAAGGTACAGAGCACGACCCCTTCTTATGGACTCAAGAACAGCAAACGGCATTTGAAGATGTGAAGAAGGCTTTGATGAGTGCCCCAGCATTAGGTCTACCTGATCACACACGACCATTCTACCTGTATGTACATGAGCAAAGAAGAATGGCTGTGGGAGTATTGACACAGTACTTGGGATCATGGCAAAGACCTGTTGCCTACATGTCTAAGCAATTGGATGCAGTGGCCAGCGGAGTTCCACCTTGTCTAAGAGCCGTAGCTGCAGCCGCCCTGCTAGTAGCTGAAACCGATAAACTCACTCTGGGTCAAGAACTTTATGTACGAGTCCCACATGCAGTACAGACGTTGTTGGATTACAAAGGAAATCATTGGTTTAGTAATAGCCGTATGACCAAGTATCAAGCAATGTTGTGTGAAAACCCAAGAGTGCATTTAGAGACTGTAAACACCTTAAATCCAGCTACCCTTTTGCCACAACCTACTGAAAGTCAACATGATTGTTTGGAAGTAATGGATGAAGTATTCTCAAGTAGACCAGATCTTCGTGATTTTCCCATCCAGAACCCCGATGTTCAATATTACACCGACGGCAGTAGTTATGTGAAAGAAGGGATCCGCGATGCAGGATATGCAGTAACAACAATAGACAAGGTGATAGAAGCTCGGCCACTGGCAAAAGGAACATCAGCACAAAAGGCAGAATTGATAGCACTGACACGAGCGTTACAATTGGCTGAAGGTTTAAGAGTGAACATCTACACGGACTCCAAGTATGCGTTTTTAACCACTCATGCCCACGGAGCTTTGTATAAAGAAAGAGGACTATTGAATTCAGAAGGCAAAGAAATCAAGTACGCAGCTGAAATCCTACAACTATTGGAAGCAGTGTGGGAACCGAAAGAAGTCGGTATCATACATTGTCGAGCGCATCTGAGAGGAGATGGTGATGTAACCAAAGGAAATCGGATGGCAGATAGTGCAGCTAAGCGTGCTGCTGAATCAGGAAGACAGGAATATGTGGGGCATATAGCTGCCCTTATACCAACTCCACTGTCTCAATGGACTCCAGTTTATACAGCTCAAGAAGAAGAGTGGTTAAAGACTGAAGCTGGGAAGTACCTGGAGAACAAATGGTATCAGTTAGAAGATGGAAGAATAGTCATTCCAGCATCACTAGCGGTAGAAATTGTCCAAAATTATCATAACGGGACACATTCTGGGAGAGACAGCACAGAAGAATCTCTCAGAAAACATTTCTACATACCAAGATTGTCCAACTTGACTCAGGCCATTGTACGAAGATGTGTAACGTGTGCTAAAAATAATGCAAGACAAGGACCAGTAAAGCCACCAGGACTCCAGTTTATGGAGTTTACTCCCCATGTCCGATTTACAAATTGACTTTACAGTGATGCCTAAATCGGGTGGACATCGTTACCTGCTGGTAATTGTGTGCACCTATTCAGGCTGGGTAGAAGCATGTCCTACTCGTACAGAGAAAGCAGGAGAAGTTGTGAGATTCCTGCTACGAGAAATAATACCCCGATATGGACTACCCTGCTCTATAGGATCGGACAATGGTCCAGCTTTTGTTCATCAGTGCCTACAACAACTGACTCATATGCTTGGTATAAAGTGGAGGCTTCATACGGCATATAGACCCCAGAGTTCTGGTAAGGTAGAGAGAATGAATAGAACTATTAAGAATCAGTTGGCTAAAATGTGTCAGGAAACCCAACTTAAGTGGAACGTTCTCTTACCCATAGCTCTATTGCGAATCCGCAGTACCCCTACCAGAAGGATGGGCCTCTCTCCTTTTGAAATCATGTATGGGCGACCACCTCCCGTACTTGGTAACTTAAGGGGGGACTTGAGTCAGTTGGGAGAAGGAATTACCCGACAGCAGGTTGTAGAGTTGGGTAAGACTATGGAGGAGGTACAGAAATGGGTACAAGATAGATTACCTGTGAATATTTATTTATCCCCCAGTTCATAGTTACCATCCAGGAGACCAAGTGTGGATTAAAGAGTGGAATAATGTACCGTTAGGGCCCAAGTGGAGAGGTCCTTATGTTGTTCTTTTGTCTACCCCTACAGCGATAAAAGTAGCCGAAGTGACTCCGTGGATACATCACTCCAGGGTTAAACCAGCAGCAGTCGATTCTTGGCAAGTTACAGCAGATCCAGAGAATCCCTGCAAGATCCGGTTAAAACGCACGACTCAGTCGGAGTAACGAGGAACTTGTGTGGATTACAAAATTTTATTGTTTCAGGGATTTGGTGCGTGAGTGAGAGGGCCATAATAAAGCCTGTCCACCCACCGACGTATAGTATATAAGCCAGGGAAAGTCTCGAAGGGACTCCTGTGAAGACGAGCAGAACTCCATTCCCTGCAGCCCTTACATCCTGGAAGCTGAGGTGCCTTCGCACGGACGAAGACTGAGGATGACGGCGAAAGATGTGTTCTTGATAATGTTTATTTATGTGTATTTTTATATTCAGGAAGGTAGAGGTACCGACACTCCTAGCTGCGAGGTATGCATTAAGACTACAAGAACAGGTAACCATATTTCCCAAACCCTAATTTGGCATTCACAATACGAGTGTAAAGGAGATGTATCAAGATGTAGATACCTTAATATAGAATATAGTGTGTGCCATTTAGGAGTAGGAGAACCTAAGTGCTTCAGTCCGGAGTATCAACCTCGTACAATTTGGTTGACTCTCAGGAATGGAGATCCTCAGGGGACCCTAATTAATAAGACGGTGTTAGAATCCGTACATTCTTCGGGTGTTGTGCTATTTGATGCGTGTAAGGCGATATCAAGTGGTAGAAAGCCGTGGAATGTATGTGGGGATCTTAGATGGGAGAGGACGTATGGGTCTAATGATAAATATATTTGTCCCAGTAGTAAAAATAAATATGTGAGTCCTAGATGCCCAAATAGAGATTATAACTTTTGCCCATATTGGTCTTGTGTGGGGTGGGCAACTTGGGGACAGACAGTAGACAAAGACATGATAGTGACTAAGTTGCCTACCAGCCCATATTGTAAGTCTATGGAATGCAATCCAGTCCATATACTTATAAATAACCCTGACAAGTTCTTAGACAAATATGGTAATTTATTTGGGTTTCAAATATATGGGACGGGTTTAGATCCTGGGACAGTATTGTTTATAGGGATAGAGACTGATACAGTATCCTCCCAAACTCATCAAGTATACCATTCCTTTTATGAAGAGATGAGTATAGATAATAAGATCCCCCATAATGCTAAAAACCTGTTTATTGATGTAGCCGAAAGTATTGCCGGTAGTCTTAATGTTACCAACTGCTATGTGTGTGGAGGTACTAACATGGGAGATCAATGGCCTTGGGAAGCAAAGGAGGTAATGTCCGGTTCTGAGGCAGTTGACCAATTAATATCTACACAAGCCGATTATCATATGAGTGTTAGAGGTAAATCTGAGTGGAGATTAAAGACCTCCATCATAGGTTATGTTTGCATAGCAAGGAAAGGAATAATGTATAATACTTCTGTAGGAGAATTAACTTGTCTAGGGCAAAAAGCTTATGATGATGATACAAAGAATACAACTTGGTGGTCGGCTTCAAATGTCTCAGAACCATCTAACCCGTTTGCTAGATACGCCAATTTAAAGGATGTGTGGTTTGATTTATCCATCACATCTACCTGGAGAGCCCCAGCAAATTTGTACTGGATCTGTGGTAAGAAAGCCTATTCGGAGTTGCCACAGGACTGGGAAGGGGCATGTGTGTTAGGTATGCTCAAACCATCCTTCTTCTTGTTACCTATTGAAACAGGTGAGACTTTAGGTGTTAAAGTATATGATGTGAATCATAGGAAGAAAAGGGGACCCATAGAGATAGGCGCCTGGGAAGATAATGAATGGCCTCCCCAGCATATTATAGATTATTATGGGCCAGCCACGTGGGCAGAAGATGGTACCTTTGGTTATAGAACCCCTATTTATATGCTCAACCGCATTATAAGATTACAGGCGGTGGTTGAGATTATTACTAACGAGACATCACAAGCGCTCAATCTTCTAGCGAAGCATAATACCAGGATGAGGACAGCAGTCTACCAAAATAGATTAGCCTTGGATTACCTTTTGGCAGTAGAGGGAGGTGTATGTGGGAAGTTTAACCTGAGCAATTGCTGTCTTCAAATAGATGACGAAGGGCAAGCAATAGCTGAGCTTACTAGCCATATGGTTAAACTAGCGCATGTGCCTACTCAGGTATGGAAAGGGTACAATCCAAGTAGTTGGTTTGGTAGCTGATATGAGTGGTTTGGAGGGCTTAAGGCAGTGGTAGGTGGAGTCCTACTGATTTTAATGTTGTGTCTACTCCTGCCGTGTCTTATACTCTTAGTAGTTAGGTCTGTGCAAAGCCTGATAGAAAATACAGCAGAGAGGAAGGCTGCTGCACAGATAATGGCAATTTATAAATATGAGGCTCTAGATCAGGGAGAACCAATGCAGGAAGATGAGTGTTGAAGATTCACATCATAAGTTAAGTCTGGTCTGGTTCAGGGTAACTTGCGGTGTATGCAAACCAAGGTTAAGTGATGCCTCAAGTAATTGTGAAATATCAAGAGGCATCAAAGGGGGGAATGTGGTGGAATCTCGGTAAAAATAAATTTAGTAGGCCGAGATTACCACGTGGCATGTGTACGTGCATATGCTGACGTATCGATCAGTTGGTTGCACAAGGCAAGATACGATCAGTAGTGTACGGAGCATGTGCAAGAATACAGGATGTAGTATTCCCCTCCTCCATTGTGCTGGACAAGCCATGCGGTCAAGCAGGAAGTTAATTCTTATTTGTGTTGATTGGTCAAGAGAATGTGCAGGTGGAGCTTAATATGGGAGGAGTTATGTGCCTATATAAGGAGCCTGCACTATTGTCCGGGGCTCAGAACTTGTTGTATTTTGGTGACGTTAGTCCCTCTGAGTCCCGATCGGTGATCCAATAAAGAATCTCTTCCTTCCTGAAGAAACCTGTGTCCATCTCTCTGTGCTTCGCTTCTGTCAGTTTCTCCGGTATCAGTGCTGCACAGTGTTCAACACTGCTACTCAATGTCTCCACCCTCTGCATGGAGACACTGAACTTTCCTTATATAGATGCTGATTGGTCAGGGCTGTGTTTGGCTTGTGTTGGCTCTGTCCCTAATCTGCCTCCTTGACAATCTCAGCCAATGCTGTGAGAAAGCATTGTTATTGACTCAGATAATCTTTTCTGATAATGTCAGCCAAGCGGGCCAATCATGGGCAGAGCCAGCATCTGCTAACTTTAAAGAAAGTAAGATTTTACTATATTTAGTGGGCATCATTGGCTGACGTCAGGGACCTAATGGCAATCGCCACAATTGTTTTAGGATTGGGGGGGATTCTCTGACCTTCTCTGACCTTTTTGTTCCCTATTACAGGAGGAACATTTCTCTACAGCATGAGATTAAAACCTTGGTGGACATGAGGGTAAGATGGATGAGCTCTGCGTAGCTCCTAGCGACCATTTTACAGCTATAGCAGAGGAGATTAACACTAACCTAGCTGGTATAGAAGCTAGAACTATAAGAAACAATCTCAGTATTAGAGAATTACAGGATTACTGTGTTGCTTCATTAAGACTTTAGTTCCAGCGCTCCCTGAATCTGAGTGGCTTCTGGTTGTGGTGCACCGGCTGCCAAAGCCTTACGCTTCCCTGCGCCCTTATCTCTGACATTTGATACTGCATCTACATTACTTTTATGCTAAAGTAATTAAAGTAGTTAAAGCTAAACTAGTCTCCTGTTCTTTATACCTACCTGGCGATTTAAGCAGACCCATCAGCTACTGCTATGACCAACAGATGGAATAGTTTTCCACACTCCACTTGAGGGACACAAAATCACACCATCTTGGAATCTCTTCCTAGAACTGCTCCTTACACCTAGCATTCCATCTTCACTGTGCAAGATGCATCCGAATTGACAGATTGCATCTTCTCCTTCTCACCATCAGGCACCTTTGGAATCTGTATAACTGGCTATCCTACTGAACAGTGTCGGCATCTGTCAGCCCTCACACCCTGCCTCCAAGTCCTGATAGTGTGAATGTCTACTCTCTTCATGAGAGCAGCAGAACGAGTAGGTTTCATTTGTGGTTGAGAAGTCAAATGATTGATTTTTCCTTCTGCCTATAAGGGCTGGTTATTCCTGGCATTTTAAATCATCCAGTCCTAATATCATGCCTTAACATTTTGCATATCATTTTAATACTGTATCCGTGTTCAGCTTTATAAAACATAGCATAAAAACAGCATACCAAAAGAAGAAAAAAACATAACAAAACCATGGTCATCTTGAGTTTGAGTTACCCGCAGAGTGCCCCTTGCATTTTCTCAGGTTTCTCTGTGATGACTCCCGTAGAGTCGTGTGTACTGTGTGTAGTCTACCTTAATAACCCCCCTTGAAGACTCCAAGACTTACCTTTTCTATTTGAAACTACACCAGATAGAAGTTTGAGACATCTTCACCAATAGGTACTGTTTCCTACACCTACACCCCAATGACTAACGACATTTCAAATGTGTCCTTGAATAATAAAGGACTCAATGGACCACACAAGAGACTCTTGGACTTTTCAGATTTCCACAGATTCAACACTTTGATATAGTGTGAATATGATATGCTTCCAGGAGGCTCTCTTTTGTACACATAACCCTACTATTTTATCTGTTAAATATCCTCAGGGCTTCCAAGCCTATGTTAATACTATGTCTAAGGGAATGTGGATCATAACACCCTAGACAAAGATACTGAGGGAATACTTCTTATTCTAGTCGGAACATTGAACAACAGGCCTATTACATTCATGAATATATCTGTATCCAATGAGAACAAATACCCATTCCTTGTTAAATGTTCTAAACAAGTAGAGTCTCTCTGCAATGGGTGATTAATAGTGACTTTAATGGCACCTTTGATCACTGTATGGATACTAAATCAGCCCTTTGTAAGTCCCTGTCTCAAGCTAGCATAGGCTTAATGCAACAAGTTAACAACCTTGTTTATGGTAGTTGGAGCTCCTGTTTTTCCACTCAGCAGGAATGGAATAGAAAAACTATCAATGCACAAATCACCAGACTTAGAGAGGACCTACATGACATGAAACTACAAATTATGTAACGGCACATAAAAAAAATCAGGCTACATCCGCTACCACCAGGAAAACAAAGTAAGGACATTGGTAGCACAGAAGCTCAAATCTAAATATGTGCAAAGAAAAATCTCCCATATTATTAATATATAATATATATATATATATATATATATATATATATATATATATATATATATATATATATATATATATATATATATATATTGTGAACGGGTTTGCAAGGTTTTACAGTCCACTATATAACTTGAAAAATTGAGCCTATCTTCCGACATTCTATGCGAAAGCTTACTTACATGACGAGATGAGAAAAAGAGCTACAGCGTGAATCCCCTCTGGGGAAAAATGACAAAAAATTCATACATCGTTGAAGTGTTTGTGCTATATCAAACAGAGCAGGAAATAGCTCTGTAGGTGGTACCTAACACCTAACACAAATACCCCAACCCTCATCCACCTGCTGTCTCTGCGGCTAATTCCACACATATGCCCCAACCTGTAGGTGTTTTGGTGTACCATTCTTTACTTCATTCATGCATCTCCAGATGTCATGTTACTGGATATGTGTCAGGATCCCGCGGGCGGCTGCGAGGGGAGGCTGCAGTCCGCTCGCGGCGCTCACCCTCAAGCCGTCCGCGGGTCCTTTCCCGGCATACGCTCGCTGGGCGGCATCCTCCCAGCCTCGGATGCCGCCCGCGTCCTCCTCTCCGTCCCCCAGCGGCAGCATGCATGACGCTGAACACTGGGGGACCGCCCACTCTTGTACACGCCGCGGTTAGCCACCTGACCCGGCGTTAAAGGCACAGTGCCTCAATCACAGTTGGAGGTAAACATATCTCCCACGTGTGATTACTAATTTTGATTGACAATTATCCAATCAGAATTAATCTAATGGTTTAAATACTTACCGTTCCTGTTCCTCCCTGCCCTGTTGTGGTCTTTGCTTACTACTATTGCTATTGAATAGTGATGTACCGAACTGTCCGCCGGCGAACAGTTCCAAGCGAACTTAGCGTGTTCGTGTTTGCGTTCGCCGCGGCGGGCGGACACATGCGCAGTTCGATCCGCCCCCTATTCGTCATCATTGGGCAAACTTTGACCCTGTGCCTCTCGGTCAGCAGACACATTCCAGCCAATCAGCAGCACTCCCTCCCTTCCACACCCTCCAACCTCCCTCCCAGCATCCATTTTCGATTCATTCGGAAGATGCATGCTTAGTGAGAGGAGGGAAAGTTTAGCTGCTGCTGATTAGATTGGGAAATTGATAGCTAGGCTAGGGTATTCAGTGTCCACTACAATCCTGAAGGACTCATCTGATCTCTGCTGTAAGGACAGCACCCCAAAAAGCCCTTTTTAGGGCTAGAACATCAGGCTGCTTTTTTTTTTTTTTTTCCTGTGTAATGTAATTGCAGGTGCCTGCCTGCCAGCTTCTGTGTGAGGTTCACATTGGATACTGTGCCCACTTGCCCAGTGCCACCACTCATATCTGTTTTTACAATAGGTTAAGCTTTAGATTTAAAAGAAATTTTTTTTTCACTGTAATAGAAGAGCAGTTGCCTGCCTGCCAGCTTCTGTGTCAGGTTGGATGCCTTGCCCATTTGCACAGTCAGTGCCACCACTCATATCTGTTTTTACAATAGGTTAAGCTTTAGATTTAAAAGAAATATTTTTTTTCACTGTAATAGAAGAGCAGTTGCCTGCCTGCCAGCTTCTGTGTGAGGTTCACAGTGGATACTGTGCCCTCTTGCCCAGTGCCACCACTCATATCTGTTTTTACAATAGCTTTAGATTTAAAATAAATATTTTTTTTTCACTGTAATAGAAGAGCATTTAGTTGTCTGCAAGCGTCTGGGTGTCAGGCCTACTTCAGCGTGTGCTCTGCAGGCCTGTGCCAGCGTGCTTTGACAGTTGCCAATCATATCTGGTGTCTCTTTAGCGTGCTTTTACAAAGAAAAAAGGTTTCCAGTGTAAGCTAATAGCAGCCAGTCAGTGTCCTTCAAGCGGCTCTGTCAGTCCTTCCTTCAGCGTGTGCTCTCCAGAACTGTTCCAGTGCACATTGCCAATCATATCTGGTGTCTCTATAGCGTGCTTTTACAAAGAAAAAAGGTTTCTAGTGTAAGCTAATAGCAGCCAGTCAGTGTCCTTCAAGCGGCTCTGTCAGTCCTTCCTTCAGCGTGTGCTCTCCAGAACTGTTCCAGTGCACATTGCCAATCATATCTGGTGTCTCTATAGCGTGCTTTTAAAACCAAAATTTGTTTTTCACTGTTATAGATTGAATAGCAGTTACTTGTCTTCAAGCGGGTGTGTCAGGCCTACAGTGTGTGCTCTGCAGAACTGTTACAGTTCACATTGCCAATCATATCTGGTCTCACAGTAGCTTGCACGCATAGTACCACTAATCCCCAAAAAAATGACAGGCAGAGGCAGGCCACCCCGCAGGGGCCGTCGTGGTCGTGGTGCTGTGATTCCCTTTTGCCCTAGAATAATGCCCAGTTTTCAGAAGCCACGTACCCTGAACTTGAAAAGTTCTGAGGACATAGTTGACTGGCTAACACAGGACACCCAATCTTGTACAGCCTCCGCTCGGAACCTTGACGCACCATCCTCCTCCAGCTTAGCTTCAGGCACCTCTCAAGATAGCACTCACCCGCCTGCCGCCACCACCAAAACTAGCACCACAGCCGCTTTACTTGGTATGTCAGAGGAGTTATTCACACACCCGTTTGAAGAAATGAGTGATGCGCAACCATTATTGCTAGAGGATGTAGATAACAGGGATATGTCTCAGGCAGGCAGCATTAAACACATGGAGGTACGGTGTGATGATGATGATGTTGTACCCGCTGCTGCTTCCTTTTCTGAGTTGTCAGATACAAGCGAAGCGGTTGATGATGACGATGCGTCCATGGATGTCACGTGGGTGCCCGCTAGAAGAGAAGAAGAACAGGGCGAAAGTTCAGATGGGGAGACAGAGAGGAGGAGGAGGAGACCAGTTGGAAGCAGGGGGGGGTCGTCGCAAGGAGCTAGTGGCACAGTCAGACAGCATGCATCGGCACCCGGGGTCAGCCCGACAGCACGCCAATCAACGCATGCTGTGTCCACCACCAGAATGCCGTCATTGCAGAGCTCAGCAGTGTGGAATTTTTTTTGTGTGTCTGCCTCTGACAACAGCGATGCCATTTGCAACCTGTGCCAAAGGAAACTGAGTCGTGGGAGGTCCAACACCCACCTAGGTACAACTGCTTAGCGTAGGCACATGATCTCACATCACAAACGCCTATGGGATCAACACATGAGTACAAGCAGCACGCCTACTCTAAACCGCCATCCTCCTCCTGGTCCAGCATCTTCAGCCACGTCAACCACTGCTGTCCTTCTTGCCCCCTCTCAACCATCCGCCACTCCGTCTCCCGCCTTGAGCAGTTCCCGCTCATCTGCCCACAGTCGTGTCTGTCAAGGACATGTTTGAGCGTAAGAAGCCAATGTCACCAAGTCACCCCCTTGCCCAGCGTCTGACAGCTGGCTTGTCCGAACTATTAGCCCGCCAGCTTTTACCATACAATCTGGTTGAGTCTGAGGCGTTCAAAACATTTGTAGCTATTGGGACACCGCAGTGGAAGGTATCCGGCCGGAATTTCTTTTCACAAAAGGCAATCCCCAACTTGTACTCTATTGTGCTAAAGTAAGTCATGGCATGTCTGGCACACAGTGTTGGGGCAAGGGTCCATCTGACCACTGATACCTGGTCTGCAAAGCATGGTCAGGGCAGGTATATCACCTACACTGCGCATTGGGTAAACCTGCTGACGGCTGACAAGCAAGGAATGCGTGGCATTGCAGAGGAGTTGGTGACACCGCCACGAATTGCAGGCAGTCCTGCTGCCACCTCCTCTACTCCTCCTACTCCATCCTCTTCCATAACCTCCTCGGCTGAGTCCTCTTGTGCTGCTGCGTCTTGCTCCACATCAACGGCACCCCCCCAGCTCCCCAGGTACTATTCCACATCCCGGATACAGCAGTGTCACGTCGTCTTGGGTTTGACTTGCTTGAAAGCAGAGAGTCACACCGGACAAGCACTCCTGTCCGCCCTGAACGCACAGGTGGAAAAGTGGCTGACTCCGCAGCAACTGGATATCGGCAAAGTGGTGTGTGACAACGGAAAAAATTTGATAGCGGCATTGAAGTTGGGCAAGTTGACACATGTGCCGTGCATGGCACAAGTGTGTAATCTGATCGTACAACGCTTTGTGCATAAGTACACAGGCTTACAGGACGTCCTGAAGCAGGCCAGGAAGGTGTGTGGCCATTTCAGGCGTTCCTACACGGCCATGGCTCACTTTGCCGATATCCAGCGGCGAAACAACATGCCAGTGAGGCGCTTGATTTGCGACAGCCCTACACGTTGGAATTCAACACTCCTAATGTTCGACCGCCTGCTCCAACAAGAAAAAGCTGTTAATGAATATTTGTATGACCGGGGTGCTAGGACAGCCTCTGGGGAGCTGGGAATTTTTTTGCCACGTTACTGGACGCTCATGCGCAATGCCTGTAGGCTCATGCGTCCTTTTGAGGAGGTGACAAACCTAGTCAGTCGCAACGAAGGCACCATCAGCGACATCATACCATTTGTTTTCTTCCTGGAGCGTGCCCTGCGAAGAGTGCTGGATCAGGCTGTAGATGAGCGTGAAGAGGAAGAGGAAGAGTTGTGGTCACCATCACCACCAGAAACAGCCTTATCAGCATCGCTTGCTGGACCTGCGGCAACGCTGGAAGAGGATTGTGAGGAAGAGGAGTCAGAGGAGTATTGTAGCTTTGAGGAGGAGGAGGAGGAGCAAGACCAAACACAACAGGCATCCCAGGGTGCTCGTTGTCACCTATCTGGTACCCGTGGTGTTGTACGTGGCTGGGGGGAAGAACATACCTTCAATGACATCAGTGAGGAGGAGGAACGGGAAATGAGTAGCTCGGCATCCAACCTTGTGCAAATGGGGTCTTTCATGCTGTCCTGCCTGTTGAGGGACTCTCGTATAAAAAAGGCGGAAGGAGAACGACCTGTACTGGGTGTCCACGCTACTAGACCCCCGGTATAAGCAGAAAGTGGCGGAAATGTTACCGAATTACAACAAGTCGGAAAGGATGCAAAATAAATTAAAAAGTATGCTTTACACAGCGTATAAGGGTGATGTCACAGCACAACGGGAATATAACAGGGGGAGAGGTGGAAGTCATCCTCCTCCTCCTCCCACGACCACGCCGGCAAGGACAGGACGCTTTAAAGACGTGTTGTTGATGGAGGACATGCGGACCTTTTTAAGTCCTATACATCGCCACAGCCCTTCGGGATCCACCCTCAGAGAGCGACTCGACCGACAGGTAGCAGACTACCTCGCCTTAACTGCAGATATCGACACTCTGAGGAGCGATGAACCCCTTGACTACTGGGTGTGCAGGCTTGACCTGTGGCCTGAGCTATCCCAATTTGCGATAGAACTTCTGGCCTGCCCCGCTTCAAGTGTCCTGTCAGAAAGGACCTTCAGTGCAGCAGGAGGTATTGTCACTGAGAAGAGAAGTCGCCTAGGTCAAAAAGTCTAGATTACCTCACCTTTATTAAGATGAATGAGGGATGGATCCCGAAGGGACTGACACTGGGCGATACATTCGATTTAAAAAAGGCCTGATGAGATGAGCTGCCTTGGGCTAAAAATGGTCCACACGCTGCTGTATTTTAGCTCTGAATGACGTTTGACTTGCGTGACTTATCCGCCACCAACTAGGGTTCAAGCCGCCATGTTTTAGGGCACATTCTGCCTGTGAAACAAACATCAATTTTTCTGGCCGCTGCTACAGCAGCGGCTGCAACAATACCAAATTTTTCAGGCATGTGTACATGCCTAATTTTTAGGCCCACTGGTGCAGCACTGTGGCTTCAAAAACCAAACCAAAAAAAAATCCTCCAAGATGGCACCAATATACCAGTGGTCTAAGCATCTTCCCACCTTGGCCTAAAAAGGGGAGGTGATTCAACAATTAAAAATCTCTGCCATTTACACGTCCACTGATAGGAGACGCGGAAGGTATTAAACTGATATGAACAATACTAAACTCACCACTCCTATCTGGTGGCACATTAGCTTGCCCGCGCAGTGCCCCAAATTTCAAGTAAGAGGACCGATCAAGCATCTTCTTCTATCTCCCTGTTACATAAATCAATGCCATATCCATAGAAATTGTAGAGAATATCCAGGATAGTTTTACAGGGCCAAATCATGTCGCCTGTTGAAAGAGGTGACCTTGCTCGGGTCCCAGGTGTGCGGTTCCTAAAATGGCTGCCATATACATGTCCACTGATAGGAGACGCGGAAGGAATTAAACTGATATGAACATTTACTAAACTCACCACTCCGAGTGCTGTTATTTATTTAATTTTTTTGTCGTGAGGCTTTACAGGACAGAGTGCTTCTCCACGGGACATGTTAACTCACGGGCAGCTGGCTCATCAAGGAACCAGAGCAGCTTGAACGAGGTGACCTTGCTCGGGTCCCAGGTGTGCAGTTCCTAAAATGGCTGCCATATACACGTCCACTGATAGGAGACGCGGAAGGTATTAAACTGATATGAACAATACTCCACTCCTATCAGTAGGTCCGTCCCATTGTGATTTATGGCCCCCACCCACCGCGCAGGGATGGGGGCCGGGGGGGAGGAAAGTAGCCCCCCCCATTGTGATTTATGGCCCCCACCCACCGCGCAGGGGTGGGGGCCGAGGGGGGGAGGACAGTAGGTCCCCCCCATTGTGATTTATGGCCCCCACCCACCGGCAGGGGTTGGGGAGGACAGTAGCTCCCCCCAGTGTGTATCATGGGCTTTGAGGACAGGTGTCAATCCATACCTGCCAAGTGACCCTATGTAGGGGGAACAGTCCCTATTCTGCTCTGTGTCAGTGTGTATCATGGTCTCTGTGGACAGGGAACAGTCTCTATTCTGCTCTGTGTCAGTGTGTATCAGGGGTTTTGAGGACAGGTGTCAATCCATATCTGCCAAGTGACCCTATGTAGGGGGAAAAGTCCCTATTCGGCTCTGTGTCAGTGTGTATCAGGGGTTTTGAGGACAGGTGTCAATCCATATCTGCCAAGTGACCCTATGTAGGGGGAACAGTCTCTATTCTGCTCTGTGTCAGTGTGTATCAGGGGTTTTGAGGGCAGGTGTCAATCCATATCTGCCAAGTGACCCTATGTAGGGGGAACAGTCTCTATTCTGCTCTGCGTCAGTGTGTATCATGGTCTCTGTGGACAGGGAACAGTCTCTATTCTGCTCTGTGTCAGTGTGTATCAGGGGTTTTGAGGACCGGTGTCAATCCATATCTGCCAAGTGACCCTATGTAGGGGGAACAGTCTCTATTCTGCTCTGTGTCAGTGTGTATCATGGTCTCTGTGGACAGGGAACAGTCTCTATTCTGCTCTGTGTCAGTGTGTATCAGGGGTTTTGAGGACAGGTGTCAATCCATATCTGCCAAGTGACCCTATGTAGGGGGAACAGTCTCTATTCTGCTCTGCGTCAGTGTGTATCATGGTCTCTGTGGACAGGGAACAGTCTCTATTCTGCTCTGTGTCAGTGTGTATCAGGGGTTTTGAGGGCAGGTGTCAATCCATATCTGCCAAGTGACCCTATGTAGGGGGAACAGTCTCTATTCTGCTCTGTGTCAGTGTGTATCAGGGGCTTTGAGGACAGGTGTCAATGTTAGGTGATTTCTGCCCTTTATGGATTAAAAGCAGACTCTGCATCAACTGTGTAATTTTCCATGGGAGTTTTGCCATGGATCCCCCTCTAGCATGCCACAGTCCAGGTGTTAGTCCCCTTGAAACAACTTTTCCATCACTTTTGTGGCCAAAAAGAGTCCCTGTTGGTTTTAAAATTCGCCTGCCCATTGAAGTCAATGGCGGTTTGCGCGGTTCGCCGTTTCGCGAACATTTGCGGAAGTTCACGTTCGCCGTTCGCGAACCGAAAATTTCGGCTTCGCGACAACACTACTACTGAACTTGTGTTTCTGGTTACGTACTCTCTGGCTTGTTAAACTGACTTTGTGACTTTCTCCTACCCTTTGACCTTGGCTTGTTTCTCGTTATTCTATCTTCTGGTTCCCCTTACTTGGCTTGTCTCCTGACTATTCTTTGTGTGCTTAGCCCGGCCACTCTAAGGTCCGGTACTGCACCTTTTCTGTGTGTGTGTGTGTTAGCGTGTTGGGTTACCCAAATCGTGACAATATGTTTCCATCAGCGGTGTCCGGGTAAAAGAAAAAAAATGACTCACTACATTGTCACAGTGGCCAAAATAGCTATAGTCTACTATTGGAAATTGACCCCTACCAATGAAGTTAGGAATTGATTTAACACAGTAAAACAATGTTCCACCAGATTCTGGGTTCTCTATCAGAATTCCAGAAGATGACAGGACAGGTCAGCATCAGGCCAGGCTTCCCAACCCTCCATTCTCTCTCCTCCCTTATGACTCCCCATCTCCAATTACTTTATAAATACTAAAAATCTCTGGTATTATTACTCCATCAATGTCAACCCTTGTGGGTATAGTTTGTTGTAATGTTTCATCTTGGTGTGCATTGGTGTGCACTATATAAAAATAATAAACACTGGGGAAAAAATACATATTAAAAAGTAGGCCTCTCAGCAGTGGAAATCATGTGTTTTTTTTTTTGTTTGTTTTTCAAATAACAGATTTGCAAAAGACAGATGCTGATCATTCATTGGCTGAGAGCATCAGCTGACTACTCTCAGACTATAAATGACCCTCTGTGTATAAACATATGCACTGAATTGGCATTAGCCAGCCCGGAACTCTTGTTCTGGGCTTTCTGAAGACATACTAATGACACGTCTATGGGAAGAATTATACCTCTAGCAGCATTTAATATTGTGTTAGGGTGTGCACCCATAGTAATTATGTACTAGCCCAGGGCAGCCACCAGATATTTTGGGGCCCATAACACAGATCAAGATCTGGGCCCTCGGGAGCCCACCTCCAAATCCCACCCACAGGAAGACACAAAGACACAAAGACACAAACACACGCACTTATACAAAAGGACACAGATACACACACACACAAAAATACACACATACTGACACACACACACATACATACTAACAGATACACCTACTGAAAAAGGCATACATACTGACACAAACCTACTGAAACAGACATAAATACATATACAGACACACACATACATAGTAACGCACAGACACATACTAACATGCATACAGACACACACACACATACTGACCAGACCCAACACATGCATCTAATTTTTCAGCCACCCTCATGTTTCTTACCTTTTCATTGCAGGAGGGTGGCTGGGGCTGATGGGAGTTGGCAGGCTCTTCCTCTTCACACCTCCATCACGTGCGGTGTAAGCTTGGATTAAGTGACCGGCCGTCACTTCCTCCCAGCAGTAGTTGTGGTGCGGCTGGCAGTTATTACACGGCCGACAGGGCCCCAGAAGGTATAGGGACCATCGGGTGGCCCTAAATGCTTAGGCCACCTGATGGGCCCCATAAGTGTGCGGGCCCCGGTGCAGGTGCACCGGCGGCAGTTCCACCGCTACACGTGGGGCCCTGTACTAGCTTCACTGAGCTCTTTTAAGAGCTTGTTCCTGTTCCTGCTTCACTCTCTGGGGAAAGAGAGGTTCACCCACTGGAACCTGAAGCCTTGTCGCAGGTCCAGGGTGGGTAGGAGATGGCGAGACCCCAACCAAGCTGCGGTGGTTCGTGGGGTCTGCGGTGGTTATGGTGTCTGGTGCGGTGCTGATGGTCCTTGCTGAGCGCTAGGAGCATCCTTCTACTGGCCAACCCTCAGCTACTCCTTTTTCTCTCTTTCCATTCCTTCCCCTCATGCCCCTTATTTTCTGTTCCAATTCTTATCTCTCATGTGTGTCATGACAGGGAGGTGAGGTGGGGCTACTGGCCCACTATATTGTTCTTTGCCCCCATGCACAGGGTGTATTTTCCCCCTATTCTCCTTAAAATATTGATTTTTTGAAAGAAGAGAAAGAAAAGTTTTTATTTTTCTCATCCCATCATTGGGTAGCACTTGTTAGTGCAAGCGTCCATCTCCCTGTAAGTACATTGACAAGCTTCTTCCCCCTCCACACTAAAATGCCTGACATGTCACAGGAGGCCATTTACTGGCAGGGAATGCTATCTACTGGCAGGTAGGCCATCTACTGCTCCATGTGTATTGTTGACACATTGGTGTTTTAACCTCCTGATTACCTGTGGAAACTTTCTAGCTCTCAAACAGTGCAGTTCATCTAACGTTGAGAGTTCACTCACATTTAACATAGTGTAAAACTGTGAAACAAGTGTCTCACTGCAATCACCATGCCATGCCCTCGGTATAAATTTTGTCACTACTCTCAATGACAACACTTTTATAAGGATGTATGTATTGGGTTGTGTGTGTCTCTTTACATCACTAAATGTTTACTCACTCTGTCTTCTCTCCTAAAATGGCTCCCAGTCTGTCTATGTTTCCTAAATATCTCAAGAGTCTCTCTCCTTAACCTAAATTTTTTCTGGTCCATCTGCCTTACCTAATTATCTCCAAAGTCTGTCTTTTGTCCTAAAAGTCTTACCAGTTCACCTCCTTTCTGTCTGTCAATTATCCCTAAATGTTTTCTCGGTCTGTCTCCTTTCCCTAAATGTCTCTTGTCTGTCTCTTTTCTCTAAACGTCTCTCTGGTATGTCTTCCTGGTCCATCTCCTTCCCCCCCCCCCCCCCTCCCCATATGATGTTTTTGGAGTATCTACTGCTCTATCCCCATCCCTCCCTATCATGAACCTTTTCTCTTCCCATCCCTCCCTCTTATGCCCCTTCTCTCTCCCCATTCCCCATGTTCATGCTCCCTCTATTCTCTCACATGCTGTTATACTCACACCATATCCCTCCCATGCTTTATATTCTCTCTCCCATTCTTCCCATGCCTTTTCTTCTCCTCATCCCACCCATGCATCATTCTAACCTTCTAGCTTGTCCTGGATGATAGAAGCAGTGCTGTTTCATGTTGGGGAGGGGATATGACATCATATTACCACTCTCCCCAGTGATTCCAAAATGTCCAAGGATCTGGCATGAGTCAGTACCTCATCCACGATAAAGGGGTACATAGTGAGGAAACCAGAGCTGGCCAGGAGTAATGATGTGTTTTACGTGCCAACAGAGAGGCCTATGTGTGCTAGCTATGTCACACATGCCATAGGTTAGTCATTGCTCCCTTACAGTATGCCAAAGACTTTGACCAATGTTGTTTTTTGTCAAGCAAATAGATTTTTGACTCTATCCATTTTTTTAATCATTTGAGTTGCAAAAATTAGACGTGAAATTAGCATAATTTCACATTAGGCCTCTGCCGTGTTTGTCATGATACATTTGATTTAAGAACTTTGCTCAGGATAACTTTCAGAACTTGTGTTTTTCTCTTGTACTTATGAATATGTGTATTGCTGTTTCTTTGTAACATGCTCATCTCTTGAATGGTTTAATCTCAAATCCCAAAGCAATTCAAAATCTTCACAAATTCTCAGCTACAAATGCACAGAAGTGTAAGAGAAAGTAATTCTTCTCATTTGATCACAGCATGGTAGATGGGACTTGGAGCAACAACAGATGGCTGTAAAAATCCGGATGCATTTTTAAAATGATAAAAGTTCTTAATTTAGGCTTTATTGATCACTTTTCCAATGTACATGCTTTAGTATGCTGTGTATCCTATATCTCTACCCTATAAAGTGTAAATACATTCCCTTGTCCTTCTGTTTTTGGGCTATCTAAGAAATAGTGCATTGTAAATTACTTAAAAAGTAAAATAAAAATAATGTAGGAATAAACCTTATATTCTGAAACAACCTTCTGGCAAACTGAGACTAAGCAACAGTTACAGTCTTATAAAGTGCATTTGTTTTTTAGTGAATCCACTTCTCTAACATGTAATACACAGTAATTTGAAATTCCTTATAATGTTTTACCTTATTTCACGATAAATTCCTGATAATACACAAGAGTTTTTTTTTTCCACTGTCTTAAAAATGAATGAAAGAGAGCTACGTGAATATCCTCTGCTCATTCCAATTTTTAAGGGATGTGGGAACAAAGCATGAAATTCTGAAAATGATTGTCTGATGAGTAAACCTTTATGACAAAATATTGAAATCATAAATGTAGTGTGAAGAATGCAATTTTGTAAACATTGCTGGTCATTCCCAAAAATGGCCACACAGAAACATTTCACCCTTCCCAACTGCTGGGATGTACTTTTGACTAACATTTTAACATTTTCATCTAATAGTAAAAAAGGAGAATGATAGGTCCAGTGCAGTTACATAATTAAATGTTTCCTCAAATGGTATAAAGAATTGTGGTGGGTTAAAAATGTTTTATCGTGGATTATTTGGTTGCAGGTGGAGCGATGACGTAGCACGCTTGCCACATTAATGTAGGACAATTAAGGGAAGCTGTATGGCTGATGGCGGTGTAAGAAACTGCTTCTTGACCTGAGTTGGCTTTGGCTTTGACTGTGTGTTCTTCCCTTTTCCCCTTACCTGTTCTTATAGACTAAAAAACCCTTTGTCCTGATGGATTGTAGTTTCCAGCAGGGCATTTGGTTTTTTTTATTTGCATTTCACCACTGGCACTTACCAAGGGTGTGGTGTTTCATTGGAGACCTTTCCCACGGAGCACTTTCTATGCTGTCATGGAAGACTAGGACCGTTAAATGATTTGAATCAATGAAGAATTCAAAAACATGCAAGTATCTTTTTAAGGACTTATATGAAGCTTTGACTTTTTAGTCCTATCTATATTCTGAGGTGAATTTTTGAAGCATACTCAACAACTGTGTTTCTCCTGAATAAGTTACTTAAGTGATTTTTTTTCCCTCTGAACTTCAGAAGAGATCAACAACAAAATTGCCTCTTCCCCCAAACCTCCTCCCCCAACAAAAAAAAGATTGTTGTAACCAATCTAATCAAGCATTTCAGTCTGTTGAATCCTTAAAGGGACACTATAATCACCTGAACAACTTTAGCTTAATGAAGCAGTTTTGGTGTATAGAACATGCCCCTGCAGCCTCACTGCTCAATCCTCTGCCATTTAGGAGTTAAATGCCTTTGTTTATGAACCCTAGTCACACCTCCCTGCATGTGACTTGCACAGCCTTCCATAAACACTTCCTGTAAAGAGAGCCCTATTTAGGCTTTCTTTATTGCAAGTTCTGTTTAATTAAGATTTTCTTATCCCCTGCTATGTTAATAGCTTGCTAGACCCTGCAAGAGCCTCCTGTATGTGATTAAAGTTCAATTTAGAGATTGAGATACAATTATTTAAAGGGCCACTCCAGGCACCCAGACCACTTCATCTCATTTGAGTGGTCTGGGTGCCTTGACCCTCTACCCTTAACCAAGTTAGTCAAAACACTGTGTTTTTTGCTAAACCGCAGTGTTTTGATTAAATTGAAAATCCCACCTCCAGCTGCCTTCTCTTATATAGCCGCTAGATGGTGCTTCCGCGTCCATAGGAGAGGAAAGGTGAGTTATGACGTGCGACGCCCCCACACACTGTATGAGGACGTCGCACATCACGTGGGTCTAATGCAGGGAGCTCCGACGTGAGCGCGCCTGCATTAGACAGCTGAGAGCTAAAGCGCGTTCACAGCTTACACAGACTCCTCGCAGTCCATTTGTGGCTGAAGAAACGAAGATTTGAAGAAAGTACTCCTGGGGTCACTGAATCGTTTTTCACCTGGAGAAGCTTTATTTCACAGTAAGGAAAGGACACCGCTGGTTAAAGATGGAGCAAATCCATCCACCAGAGATGTAATGGTTAACAGATACTGTGGGGCTTAACCCCTTAAATGAACAGAGAAAAAATGGACTAATAGGTGGCAGATGTAAACAGTCCTTAGATACACAGCCTCTCGATAGAAGGACAAATGCCCCAAATGCAGAGAGAATAGAAAAAAGGCTGGAAAGCTATGCAACAAACCAACAGATGCAGTGGGAAATATCAATGCACCTGCTCGAACCTATAATGCTATAGGAGATTTGGGGGAAGGAGTCCCTAGCATAGTAATAGTCATAGGCTAATATCTAAACCTCTGTGTAATGAAAACCGCCAAAAAAATTCTAAGTTAAAATCATCCACAGAGGATAAACGCTCAACCAGCGTTTCGGCGAAACAGGTCGCCTTTCTCAAGAGCAGTTTGCACCGTGGATGGGCGCCTCTTTTTAAATGTGCTAAAGCTCCGCCCAAAGCCGTCACGTGAGTAAGTGTCGGCGAATCATCGGGCTCCATGAGATTAGTGGGCGGGGGAGCCAATACAGCTCCGTGAAAGGAGAGTTAACCCTCACACATCAAGGGTCTAGCGAGGAGTGTTTCTCTCGCATAGAGACTAGATAAGGCTGTGACCAAACAGAATAGGTCACATACATAGAAATAATGGTTGGAAGTATAGCGAGAGGTATATCTCGCACTTATAGACTGGATGTGATGAGACTGTGACTGTGATTCTCTCTGCATTTGGGGCATTTGTCCTTCTATCGAGAGGCTGTGTATCTAAGGACTGCTCAGTACCCTTTTATCATTGTATCTAACTTGTCTGATCACTGTTACTATAACAAGATTTAGCAACTTGGCATTTAACTTTGTATCCATTGCAGTGATTCACCACTTTAGATCTGTTATAACCATTGGGGCATTTGTCCTTTCATCTAGTGATTGTGCACCTAGGGACTACCTAGCACCCTATTACCACTGCATCTAATTTATCTGATCACTGTCATTATAACAATATTTAGCAATTTTGCATCAAACTCTGTATTTACTACAGTGATCTACCAATTTAGATCTGTTATAACCATCGATCTAATCCTATTTTATTTACTTATGTTTGTTTAGTTTTGAGTTTTTCCCTCATGAGGGATTATTAAAGAGTTTTTTGTTTTTAAGCTCTCCGTGTTCCACTTCTATATTTAGACACTCACAGAGGAGCTTTTTATATCTAGATACTAGGTCTTAGTGGGAGGCAGTGTGTGTTTAAATCTGCCACCTATTAGTCCATTTTTTCTCTTATTTCACAGTAAGTCTATTTTTATTATCATAATTAACTTCCATTAAAGTGTTTTAAAATGTAATTATTCTATTATTCCTATGATTTCACAATATACCAATTTATTCTTAATAATATTCATAATATTAATTACTAAAATTATTGCAGTTATTCTTAATTATTTACATTATTATTCTTATATGTATTTTACATTCATATTTATTATGATAATGTAACCTCCAGTAAGGGTGCTCAGGAGCATAGCTTGCCGGTGTCTTGTGCAGCAGGCTACCGCTGGCTCCTCTCCTGTGCGTGCCCTTAGTGATTGTCCCAAAATGTCACTGCTGCACCAAATCCATAGCTGGATTTGAAGTATCAGCCACTCTGTTGCTCAGCGCATGAAAACTGCTGCCCAGGATTCTCAGAAGTCCAGCGCAGGCTTTTCCAGGACAACTGTCACTACTGGCCATGTGTTATTTTTTTAATATTCCTTACTAATTCTCATGTGTTAGAGCAGAAATAATATTACCATTGTTAACGAATACCATTGCAAGATATTTCAACATTACCATTGTATCCATATTGCTAAACACCCTCCCTCTGACACCCAGAATAGGTAAACTTAGCAACCTCAATAAGCATCCAGTGTGGACTCCTGGCCGAGGATCACTTCTGTGCTCCAGTGGACCCGTGAAACCGTGCGGGCCACACCAGCATTTGCTTATGGGTTGTTAACTCAACAGCGATATGCTGGTATATTCCCTGTGC
This sequence comes from Pelobates fuscus, assembly GCF_036172605.1. Taxonomy (NCBI): domain Eukaryota; kingdom Metazoa; phylum Chordata; class Amphibia; order Anura; family Pelobatidae; genus Pelobates; species Pelobates fuscus. The sequence goes on from NC_086320.1 coordinate 256,641,196, forward strand.
ACTTCAATTGATCCTTGGATATTGAGATTGTGTATCTGTGTTGATCAAGGCACCCTTCATGTGTAAAATATTTGCATTATACAGTGAGTGCAGAATTATTAGGCAAATGAGTATTTTGACCACATCATCCTCTTTATGCATGTTGCCTTACTCCAAGCTGTATAGGCTCGAAAGCCTACTACCAATTAAGCATATTAGGTGATGTGCATCTCTGTAATGAGAAGGGGTGTGGTCTAATGACATCAACACCCTATATCAGGTGTGCATAATTATTAGGCAACTTCCTTTCCTTTGGCAAAATGGGTCAAAAGAAGGACTTGACAGGCTCAGAAAAGTCAAAAATAGTGAGATATCTTGCAGAGGGATGCAGCACTCTTAAAATTGCAAAGCTTCTGAAGCGTGATCATCGAACAATCAAGCGTTTCATTCAAAATAGTCAACAGGGTCGCAAGAAGCGTGTGGAAAAACCAAGGCGCAAAATAACTGCCCATGAACTGAGAAAAGTCAAGCGTGCAGCTGCCAAGATGCCACTTGCCACCAGTTTGGCCATATTTCAGAGCTGCAACATCACTGGAGTGCCCAAAAGCACAAGGTGTGCAATACTCAGAGACATGGCCAAGGTAAGAAAGGCTGAAAGACGACCACCACTGAACAAGACACACAAGCTGAAACGTCAAGACTGGGCCAAGAAATATCTCAAGACTGATTTTTCTAAGGTTTTATGGACTGATGAAATGAGAGTGAGTCTTGATGGGCCAGATGGATGGGCCCGTGGCTGGATTGGTAAAGGGCAGAGAGCTCCAGTCTGACTCAGACGCCAGCAAGGTGGAGGTGGAGTACTGGTTTGGGCTGGTATCATCAAAGATGAGCTTGTGGGGCCTTTTCGGGTTGAGGATGGAGTCAAGCTCAACTCCCAGTCCTACTGCCAGTTTCTGGAAGACACCTTAACATGATTTTCATGCAGGACAATGCTCCATCACACGCGTCCAAGTACTCCACAGCGTGGCTGGCAAGAAAGGGTATAAAAGAAGAAAATCTAATGACATGGCCTCCTTGTTCACCTGATCTGAACCCCATTGAGAACCTATGGTCCATCATCAAATGTGAGATTTACAAGGAGGGAAAACAGTACACCTCTCTGAACAGTGTCTGGGAGGCTGTGGTTGCTTCTGCACGCAATGTTGATGGTGAACAGATCAAAACACTGACAGAATCCATGGATGGCAGGCTTTTGAGTGTCCTTGCAAAGACAGGTGGCTATATTGGTCACTGATTTGTTTTTGTTTTGTTTTTGAATGTCAGAAATGTATATTTGTGAATGTTGAGATGTTATATTGGTTTCACTGGTAAAAATAAATAATTGAAATAGGTATATATTTGTTTTTTGTTAAGTTGCCTAATAATTATGCACAGTAATAGTCACCTGCACACACAGATATCCCCCTAAAATAGCTATAACTAAAAACAAACTAAAAACTACTTCCAAAAATATTCAGCTTTGATATTAATGAGTTTTTTGGGTTCATTGAGAACATGGTTGTTGTTCAATAATAAAATCAATCCTCAAAAATACAACTTGCCTAATAATTCTGCACTCCCTGTATTTCACAAGAGATATAGGCAATCATAATTTAAACTGTTAATTGTTTTCCAGCATTTGCTAGATAAGTATAGAAAATCTGTAGAAATAAAACTTTGGTAATGCAAAATCATTTTATTCCCTATTCATTTTCGGAAATGCTAATTATTATGAATAATTTTAAATGTGGCATGCCTTTAAATAATATTTAAATTTAAAATATTTTCTATTCAAAACAGATTTCATTTTTTATTTCTTTCTTTCACAGTGTATCTTTCTCCAGTGTACGAGTTTTCATATTTGACATGTGTGCTTTGAAGCACGGTAGGTAAAAATGTAAAGTTTTCTTTATTGTAATTTAAATAGATATGCTTTGAAATGACAATCTAGTTTGGGAAAAACATTAGATTCTGAACACTATATTGCACTCTGGTACCATAACTAGTGGTGTCTTATGTTTTTTAACTGCCCTAGGCATTCCCAAACCCTTCAACCCAGCCCCACACAAAAAAACATTCAAATTGTGCCATCGTGAAAGACACACGCTCTCAGTGATGCTTGCACAGACATACATTCCCACACAGATACCCATTCATTGTCGCCTACACTTTTTCAATAAACACACAATTAGGCTAAATAAACACATCCCAATGCATACACACTAACTCACTCACATTTACATATACACTCACATTCAATGACCACCACACATATACACTTAATGTCGACACACAGGCATATTCACTGACATGCATAGATACACTCGCTGGCAGACACAAACATTCACCTACAGACATACACATTCACTGACAGACACACACTAACATTGACTGACACGGATACGCACACTGACACGCATACATAAACACAATCAAAGAAATAAACATATTCACCCTCATTTACAAACACAGTCACAATGAAAATACCTATTCAGTCTCAGTTAGCGACTCACGCACTTTGCAACCCCTTTTTGATCAGGCCGTTTTTACACATATGATGCTGTAATTTTAAAAGAAATCACATTTACTAACTATCAACAACAAAATCTGTTACAAAACTATAAACTTGCCACAAATACAAGTGCTAAGACTTTTTAGAAATATTTACACAATTTATAAATGCACAATAGTAGTATTTCCTTACCTCATTTGGAAGATTACAGGGCTATAAGCACATGTAGCACTTTGATATGTCCAAAAAGAAATATATGAAAAGTATAAAAAAAAGTCACATTGTAACACCGATATCTGTCATCAACCCATAAATAAATCTTCACATGTATATATGTTAAACATAATGACAACTGAAGATATGAACCATGTGTTATTTGGAATAATTTCATGCAGGCATTGTACCAACAATCTACATCAAATTAAACCAAATAAATAATAATTGGTGATCATATGAGTCACATAGCTATTTAAGTATCAATGTACTGAGAACTTTGAGGGTTACTGCCCCAAAACAGCCCTATGTGTTCAGCATCATCCCCTGAGCACAAGGATAACATACATGTATAGGTGTGTTGGGGTGTCAGGGTGCTAAAAAATATTATTTGAAGGCTGCACATTCCGCTGTTCCTTATTTTGATTTCACACTGTTAGTCATCATGCACCCGTGTCCCATTTGGGACATTTCCGAAGTTGGACCATATAATTTCAGACCATCAAACCATATATTTGTGAATAGTAGACACACAAGGACAAGCATGTCTTTGTGGACTGACAAGCCGCAAGTACATGCTGCTGTTATAGCAGAGTAGGCACCTGTTTTCCCAACAGTGCCTTCTCTGCTATAATTTACCTGCCTGCAGAGGAGGAGAAGGTGGATGCAGCGGGTGAGCTCAGTGTTTTTGATCCTATTATTTTAGGTAAATTTAGAATATATCATGCATATATATTGCATCTATGATTTTATCGTAAGTGTAATTTGAGATATCCATCAAAGTACACTTAGAATTAAATCATTTACATGCATTATATATGTATAATATATATTGAAATGATTTACTTATTTTAGAATACATCACACATATATAAAATAGACACTCCACACTACTCAACAGAGTTCACTTCCTATGACCTGGTCTTATAACAAATTGATCATTAATTGATGAGTAAAGGAATTTCCTTTCTCTGGTGCATTTGTCTATGTTCGGGTCCACGTTCCCAAACATAGACGTATGCACCAGAGCAGGGAATGCCTCAGATTGATGTTTTGTAATCTGTCCAACAACATATATTTTAGGGATTATATGCTATCGTGCGTATGTCTATGTTGGTTGACATTTCACCATAGATTGTAGGGATATAAACAGTATATACATTATCTTTTGTCGATGTTATCACTGTGGTGCGTGTGAGACAGCTGTGCTGGAATAGCACAGGGGTAAACGCTCCTGCTCCACCCTCAACATCATGTCTCCATCTCTCTGGTTCCCCAGGAATATAGAATGGACATGCATTTGCAAGGGCGTGTTGTTGCCTTTTCTTATTAACAACAACCTTGAAGGTGCTGTCAAAGGCAAATGCAATGTCACCCATGCGCTAAATACTGCAATGACCAGAACATGCACACATCATGTCAGCATCAACATTGTTTATGCAGTCGGGAAATGTAATTCAAAATCGGGGGTGGATGTATGATTGATATAGGCAACGTCGCTTTTCGCGGCTGATAGACTATCTGTGGGCTTTATTAATTGTGCATGCCGCGTTTTGATCATTGAACATCTTCACTATGAAATGTTTACTTGGGTAAACACAACAAGCCAAAATCCAGAAATCCATGGAGGGAAGTGGCCAAATTGGAGATTTTCGTTTCAAACATTTCTTTTCCAAAAGAAACAAAACATGGCAAAGTCAAAAAATATTTGAGAAAACGACTATTGAGCATATTTTTCCAATGGTGGAAGACGTACTAAAACTGGCTTTGGATAAGTTTGAAATAAATTGGGAGTCCCAGAGATGTCCCTCAAACATACCGTCAACCCCTCGTCCATCCACCATTGAATTATTAAAAAAACATGTTTCTCGTTTCAGACAAGAAAGACTATAGTTCTTCTTAAGAATTCTGTTTATCTCTTGTTCTGAACTATTTAAATATTTTAAGTTTACATTTTGTAATAGAGTATAAATTGTATTTAATCGATGACCTAATATTTTCGTTATAATTGAAACTGTAGTGATTGTGAGTTAATACACATATTGAAAGAATTATTGTTTATCTGTTCATTTGACGAGTTAGGAATTTCCTGTCGGCAAATACACTATTGATATTAAAATCGATTTGAGAAACAACGTTTGTACTTGGCATTACTTAAAAATTAATAAATTTAGACATGTCCTTAGGCAATCAGTGACTAAACATCTTACTAATTGTCGTAAAGGTACCTATTCCACATCATTTGGAAAACTGAAATGTGGATGTGCCTTCTCAGCTATTTTACTCTGTGTTGTCCTTGCTCGGTGGCACGCTGCACTGTCCTTTTATTTATTAATTCATTATATGGATTAAATCAAGGGAGGAGCAGAGGCTGGGGCAGGAGGGAACATAATATTTCCTGTATTGAAATCATGGCACCATAACAACTTTGTTTTGATGAAGTTGTATGTGTGCCTGCATAAGGCTATTATATTGTTCACAATATTGAATAAGATAATTATGGGCTAAATTAGAAACAGAAACATGTGATTATAGGTCACATCCAATGGATAATATTAAAAAGTTTATTTTTTTGTTTGTAATTATATAATTGTTAATTTAGGAAAAGTGCAATCCATACTAAATGTATTGTTGTAGCGTAATACAGCAACTGTAACACATAACACGGTAATAATTCAAAAACAAATTAGACGTAGTGTTTCATTGGATTATGTTATTGGTATATGTCCAATGGACTATGAATTACATGCACCTAATGTAAAATCAGTGTTGGGATGCAAACATTGATTAGAAGTGATGCTTTGTATAAAATTAATTTATTTCAGTAGTTTTTAGGATAATATCTCAATTACATATAAATTTTTAAATTATTTAACCAAAAAATAATTTGCAAAGAGAAAATAAGAATGTTGATCAGTGTGCAAATTAATGTAACTGTATGCAGCTTGCAATCCACAAAGTGTTGACCCGTGGTGTCCATTAAACGAGATCCACAGCGATGGGGTCTTCATCAGCATAACGAAACCCCATGTAAGAGTTGTCCGGAGCAGGGAAGTGAGACCTAATCCATTTCACGGCACAGGAAGGAATAGGACAACTCCTTTTTGGTCCTAGGTATCCATATACTTACATAGTAAATGAACAATAGGCGGTCTTGCGATAATCACTAATACATTTTGGATAGTAAAAATAAAATTAGTACACTTCTAAATAAGGATTTCACAATGTTCAAGAAAAAGAAAAAAAAATGTGATTCAAAATACAAGATTACGTTTAGGAAACATAAATTGTCTCACAGCAGCAGGAGCTTAGTAATTTTTTAATTTTTTCCCATTTAACACAAGTGTCTGAAAAATATTTGAGCCTAAAATAATATGCATTATTTCTAATTTGATATGACATGTTTTAATTGTAATGTACTACAAGTTAGTTATAAATTAATTAGAGACTTAGGTGATCTCACCCTACTCTCTCTATGATCTAAATTAGGCGTCCTCAAACCTTTCATACAGGGGGCCAGTTCACTGTCCCGCAGACACGGTTGTGGGCCTAAATAATGTTCAAATTATTTATTTGATATTCCTATACATACTGAAAGCGACACATAGATCTTTACAGTTACACAGATACATACATGCATACATACATACAAACCGACAAACACAAGCATAAGGACATACTTACACACAAACACATAAAGGCACATACATACAGACACATACGGACAGACATACAGATACATATACACACAGACACACACATACATACATACATACTGACATACTAAAATACATACACATACATACGACACACAGACATACTGGCATACACACAGACAGACATGCTGACATACATGCAGACACATACAGACAGACATACATAAAGACATACATACACACAGTCAAACATGCTGACATACATAATGACATCCATAAACACAGACAGACATGCTGACACACATACATAGCTTATTTTTCTAAAGTTGATTTTGAAGGGGGATGGCTGGGGGTGATGGGAGTTGGCGTGGCTCTTCCCTCCTTGCAGCCTGTCTGTGTCTCTCTTCCCTCCCTTTGCATAGTGAGCTTTGAGAAACTGATGGCAACTTCCTCCAAGCATTACTTTGCAACTGTGAATCATTTAAAGTGCACAGTTGCACAATTACACGACCGCCGGGCTGACCGGGCCCCTAAAGATATAGGGCCCATCGGGTGGCCATAAATGCTGTGGACGGGTTCAGGACCATGGCAGACTGTACTCGGCATGCGTGTCCTTAGTTTGTGGACCCCTGATCTAAATCTTTGATACTAAAAACATCTTTACTGTTACAGCTACTGTCAAATTTGATAAATTTAGATAGTCATGAAGTATTGACTCACAAAAATTAACTAAATTTCTATTTGTGTAACTAGCTCTGTGAAAGTCAGTTACTACTTTATTCGATTTGTTGTTTGTACATATCATTAGCCCCTGTATATCTTTCCACTATCCCCTGTATCCCTTGGATTTAATTTTCCATTTCCTTTTTAATTATATCAATTAAATGTTATATTTCAGATTTTTGATTT